>NC_143034.1:76966370-77051370 GCF_057628025.1 Oncorhynchus mykiss | reverse complement strand
TTTCAACGTTCAGTGGACACTCCCTTTAGTGTCTTTCAACGTTCAGTGGACACTCCCTTTAGTGTCTTTCAACGTTCAGTGGACACTCCCTTTAGTGTCTTTCAACGTTCAGTGGACACTCCCTTTAGTGTCTTTCAACGTTCAGTGGACACTCCCTTTAGTGTCTTTCAACGTTCAGTGGACACTCCCTTTAGTGTCTTTCAACGTTCAGTGGACACTCCCTTTAGTGTCTTTCAACGTTCAGTGGACACTCCCTTTAGTGTCTTTCAACGTTCAGTGGACACTCCCTTTAGTGTCTTTCAACGTTCAGTGGACACTCCCTTTAGTGTCTTTCAACGTTCAGTGGACACTCCCTTTAGGGTCTTTCAACGTTCAGTGGACACTCCCTTTAGTGTCTTTCAACGTTCAGTGGACACTCCCTTTAGGGTCTTTCAACGTTCAGTGGACACTCCCTTTAGGGTCTTTCAACGTTCAGTGGACACTCCCTTTAGTGTCTTTCAACGTTCAGTGGACACTCCCTTTAGGGTCTTTCAACGTTCAGTGGACACTACCTTTAGTGTCTTTCAACGTTCATTGGACACTCCCTTTAGTGTCTTTCAACTTTCAGTGGACACTCCCTTTAGTGTCTTTCAACGTTCAGTGGACACTCCCTTTAGTGTCTTTCAACGTTCAGTGGACACTCCCTTTAGGGTCTTTCAACGTTCAGTGGACACTCCCTTTAGTGTCTTTCAACGTTCAGTGGACACTCCCTTTAGTGTCTTTCAACGTTCAGTGGACACTCCCTTTAGGGTCTTTCAACGTTCAGTGGACACTCCCTTTAGGGTCTTTCAACGTTCAGTGGACACTCCCTTTAGTGTCTTTCAACGTTCAGTGGACACTCCCTTTAGGGTCTTTCAACGTTCAGTGGACACTCCCTTTAGTGTCTTTCAACGTTCAGTGGACACTCCCTTTAGTGTCTTTCAACGTTCAGTGGACACTCCCTTTAGGGTCTTTCAACGTTCAGTGGACACTCCCTTTAGGGTCTTTCAACGTTCAGTGGACACTCCCTTTAGTGTCTTTCAACGTTCAGTGGACACTCCCTTTAGGGTCTTTCAACGTTCAGTGGACACTCCCTTTAGTGTCTTTCAACGTTCAGTGGACACTCCCTTTAGTGTCTTTCAACGTTCAGTGGACACTCCCTTTAGTGTCTTTCAACGTTCAGTGGACACTCCCTTTAGTGTCTTTCAACGTTCAGTGGACACTCCCTTTAGTGTCTTTCAACATTCAGTGGACACTCCCTTTAGTGTCTTTCAACGTTCAGTGGACACTCCCTTTAGTGTCTTTCAGAACCCCTCCTAAAACCACACCGGTTTCATTTTGGTTGTTGTCAATGACTCTTTGTAAATTCCTCTATTCAGATTAGAGCAGACCTAGAGGAACTCAGATTAGAGCAGGTCTAAATTAACTCAGATTAGAGCAGACCTAGAGGAACTCAGATTAGAGCAGACCTAGAGGAACTCAGATTAGAGCAGGTCTAAATTAACTCAGATTAGAGCAGACCTAGAGGAACTCAGATTAGAGCAGGTCTAAATTAACTCAGATTAGAGCAGACCTAGAGGAACTCAGATTAGAGCAGGTCTAAATTAACTCAGATTAGAGCAGACCTAGAGGAACTCAGATTAGAGCAGGTCAAAATTAACTCAGATTAGAGCAGACCTAGAGGAACTCAGATTAGAGCAGGTCTAAATTAACTCAGATTAGAGCAGACCTAGAGGAACTCATATTAGAAGGACAGACTAGATCTAACTTGTTTGGTAAGGACAGACTAGATCTAACTTGTTTAGTAAAGACAAACTAGATCTAACTTGTTTAGTAAGGACAGACTAGATCTAACTTGTTTAGTAAAGACAGACTAGATCTAACTTATTTAATAAAGACAGACTAGATCTAACTTGTTTAGTAAAGACAGACTAGATCTAACTTGTTTAGTAAAGACAGACTAGATCTAACTTATTTAATAAAGACAGACTAGATCTAACTTGTTTAGTAAAGACAGACTAGATCACAAAAAAGCATCAAATGTTTTTACTGTACCTGGTGTTTATATTAAACGTAATCTCTTGTTCTCTGGTGCTCGGTGTCCCTGTAGATCTGTATGAGGCCGTGTGAGAAGATGATTGGATGATCTGCAAGCTTTGCTGCCTGTGTGTGTGTGTGTGTGTGTGTGTGTGTGTGTGTGTGTGTGTGTGTGTGTGTGTGTGTGTGTGTGTGTGTGTGTGTGTGTGTGTGTGTGTGTGTGTGTGTGTGTGTGTGTGTGTGTGTGTGTGTGTGTGTGTGTGTCATAATTTACTCTCAGGACTCACCATGAAGGTCTCAGGAAATGAAACTGAAATAAATCTGTTCTTGGCCTGGGCTGTGTTACATACCACACATTCCCTACTTTCTGCCTTCTCGTTTCATAAAACGTCTCTGAATCAGTGTTATGATCTAGGATCAGTTCTAATCCTTATAATCACAATGGAAAAGATTACAAAGACAGGGGGACCTGATCCTAGACCAGTAGTAGTCTGAGACGCTTTTAGAACACGGGACCAGATGTTTGAGCTCCAGCCAAGAGCTACAACCCGTTCTCCTTTTAGAGGCTGGTGAGCTATGGTTTCTCCTCCTCGGGGGACTGTTTACATTCAAACTAGCACTATAGAACTGACTGCAATAGTGTCAGTCAGTGGCAACCAGAAATTCAGGGGCTGTTATAAGCCCCTCCTCTAATTTACTTGACTGTTTTGCAAGTTATTTTTGCATGTAACTTTTGTTACACCTTTAGCACCTGTTAGAGGTGATAAAGGAGTTAGTAGACTGGTCACCAATCAGACCTGTTAGAGGTGGTAAAGGAGTTAGTAGACTGGTCACCAATCAGACCTGTTAGAGGTGATAAAGGAGTTAGTAGACTGGTCACCAATCAGACCTGTTAGAGGTGATAAAGGAGTTACTAGACTGGTCACCAATCAGACCTGTTAGAGGTGATAAAGGAGTTACTAGACTGGTCACCAATCAGACCTGTTAGAGGTGGTAAAGGAGTTACTAGACTGGTCACCAATCAGACCTGTTAGAGGTGATAAAGGAGTTACTAGACTGGTCACCAATCAGACCTGTTAGAGGTGATAAAGGAGTTACTAGACTGGTCACCAATCAGACCTGTTAGAGGTGGTAAAGGAGTTACTAGACTGGTCACCAATCAGACCTGTTAGAGGTGATAAAGGAGTTACTAGACTGGTCACCAATCAGACCTGTTAGAGGTGGTACAGGAGTTACTAGACTGGTCACCAATCAGACCTGTTAGAGGTGATAAAGGAGTTACTAGACTGGTCACCAATCAGACCTGTTAGATGTGATAAAGGAGTTACTAGACTGGTCACCAATCAGACCTGTTAGAGGTGATAAAGGAGTTACTAGACTGGTCACCAATCAGACCTGTTAGAGGTGATAAAGGAGTTACTAGACTGGTCACCAATCAGACCTGTTAGAGGTGAGTTACTAGACTGGTCACCAATCAGACCTGTTAGAGGTGATAAAGGAGTTACTAGACTGGTCACCAATCAGACCTGTTAGAGGTGGTAAAGGAGTTAGTAGACTGGTCACCAATCAGACCTGTTAGAGGTGATGAAGGAGTTACTAGACCGGTCACCAATCAGACCTGTTAGAGGTGATAAAGGAGTTACTAGACCGGTCACCAATCAGACCTGTTAGAGGTGGTAAAGGAGTTACTAGACTGGTCACCAATCAGACCTGTTAGAGGTGATAAAGGAGTTACTAGACTGGTCACCAATCAGACCTGTTAGAGGTGATAAAGGAGTTACTAGACTGGTCACCAATCAGACCTGTTAGAGATGATAAAGGAGTTACTAGACTGGTCACCAATCAGACCTGTTAGAGGTGATAAAGGAGTTACTAGACTGGTCACCAATCAGACCTGTTAGAGGTGGTAAAGGAGTTACTAGACTGGTCACCAAGAACTGCCTGGATTACACCACATAGAACTGCCTGGATTACACCACATAGTACTGCCTGGATTACACCACATAGTACTGCCTGGATTTCACCACATACTACTGCCTGGATTACAACACATAATACTGCCTGGATTACACCACATAATACTACCTGGATTACACCACATAGTACTGCCTGGATTACACCACATAATACTGCCTGGATTACACTACGTAGTACTGCCTGGATTACACCACATAATTCTGCCTGGATTACACCTCATAATACTGCCTGGATTACACCACATAATACTGCCTGGATTACACTACGTAGTACTGCCTGGATTACACCACGTAATACTGCCTGGATTACACCACATAATACTGCCTGGATTACACCACATAATACTGACTGGATTACACCACATAGTACTGCCTGGATTACGTCACATAGTACTGCCTGGATTTCGCCACATAGTACTGACTGGATTACACCACATAGTACTGACTGGATTACACCACTTAGTACTGCCTGGATTACGTCACATAGTACTGCCTGGATTACGCCACATAGTACTGACTGGATTACACCACATAGTACTGACTGGATTACACCACATAGTACTGACTGGATTACACCACATAGTACTGCCTGGATTACACCACATAGTACTGACTGGATTACACCACATAGTACTGACTGGATTACACCACATAGTACTGACTGGATTACACCACATAGTACTGACTGGATTACACCACATAGTACTGCCTGGATTACGCCACATAGTACTGACTGGATTACACCACATAGTACTGCCTGGATTACACCACATAGTACTGCCTGGATTACGCCACATAGTACTGACTGGATTACACCACATAGTACTGACTGGATTACACCACATAGTACTGACTGGATTACACCACATAGTACTGCCTGGATTACACCACATAGTACTGACTGGATTACACCACATAGTACTGACTGGATTACACCACATAGTACTGCCTGGATTACACCACATAGTACTGACTGGATTACACCACATAGTACTGACTGGATTACACCACATAGTACTGACTGGATTACACCACATAGTACTGCCTGGATTACACCACATAGTACTGACTGGATTACACCACATAGTAATGACTGGATTACACCACATAGTAATGACTGGATTACACCACATAGTACTGACTGGATTACACCACATAGTACTGACTGGATTACACCACATAGTACTGACTGGATTACACCACATAATACTGTCTGGATTACACCACATAGTACTGACTGGATTACACCACATAGTACTGACTGGATTACACCACATAGTACTGACTGGATTACACCACATAGCACAGGGTGGCTGTATCAACGTGAACTGATGTGTGTCAGCGTCTTTATACTTAAATGTTGAAAGATAATGATGAAATAATTCCACTCTGAAACCTTATAATTGTACAGGCAGGACAGGGAGTACTTCTCAAGGTCTCTCTAATCTCGGGGGAATGGATCTGTCGGCTGGGTAGTGATACACTATGTGCGTAGGATACCTACTGTTTGTGTGTGGAGGTATGTGCGTAAGGAGCCAGTATAAAATTGATGGTTTTGTACAACGGAGGACGTCCTCGTGAATAAACACTTTTGACTCTTGTAAAACTGAGAAATCTGTCTGTTTCATTTAAACCAGAATCTTACAAACTCTGGGTTGCAGACGGAGAAGATTAATTGAAGTTTATGAACATTGATAACAAAATTCTCATAACAATACCTCTCTTTGTTTTTCTCCTTCTCTCTCCATCTCTTTCTCCTCTTCAGTCAGTCTGGAGTGCTGTTCCATCTGTGGCCACAAGGTGGAGGGAGAGGATCATGTAGATACACATGCGCACCAACCAGCGCCGTTAAACAACACACAGTCATGTACATTCTCAGTTGTCGTCTCTCTAATCTAGGCCAGGTGACTGACAGGAGAGATGACCAAGGGCTCTGGGCTTGGATTTAAAAGATGGCTACCGGTGTTGAAGGTGTGGTTTCTCAGTGAAGATGCAGCCAGTGATAGAACAGATATGAGACCTGTACTCCACATCGTAGAAGGAGACCTGTACTCCACATCGTAGAAGGAGACCTGTACTCCACATCGTAGAAGGAGACCTGTACTCCACATCGTAGAAGGAGACCTGTACTCCACATCGTAGAAGGAGACCTGTACTCCACATCGTAGAAGGAGACCTGTACTCCACATCGTAGAAGGACACCTGTACTCCACATCGTAGGAGACCTGTACTCCACATCGTAGAAGGACACCTGTACTCCACATCGTAGAAGGAGACCTGTACTCCACATCGTAGAAGGAGACCTGTACTCCACATCGTAGAAGGAGACCTGTACTCCACATCGTAGAAGGACACCTGTACTCCACATCGTAGAAGGAGACCTGTACTCCACATCGTAGAAGGAGACCTGTACTCCACATCGTAGAAGGAGACCTGTACTCCACATCGTAGAAGGAGACCTGTACTCCACATCGTAGGAGACCTGTACTCCACATCGTAGAAGGAGACCTGTACTCCACATCGTAGAAGGAGACCTGTACTCCACATCGTAGAAGGAGACCTGTACTCCACATCGTAGAAGGAGACCTGTACTCCACATCGTAGAAGGAGACCTGTACTCCACATCGTAGAAGGAGACCTGTACTCCACATCGTAGAAGGAGACCTGTACTCCACATCGTAGAAGGAGACCTGTACTCCACATCGTAGAAGGAGACCTGTACTCCACATCGTAGAAGGACACCTGTACTCCACATCGTAGAAGGAGACCTGTACTCCACATCGTAGAAGGAGACCTGTACTCCACATCGTAGAAGGAGACCTGTACTCCACATCGTAGAAGGAGACCTGTACTCCACATCGTAGGAGACCTGTACTCCACATCGTAGAAGGAGACCTGTACTCCACATCGTAGAAGGAGACCTGTACTCCACATCGTAGAAGGAGACCTGTACTCCACATCGTAGAAGGAGACCTGTACTCCACATCGTAGGAGACCTGTACTCCACATCGTAGAAGGAGACCTGTACTCCACATCGTAGAAGGAGACCTGTACTCCACATCGTAGAAGGAGACCTGTACTCCACATCGTAGAAGGAGACCTGTACTCCACATCGTAGGAGACCTGTACTCCACATCGTAGGAGACCTGTACTCCACATCGTAGAAGGAGACCTGTACTCCACATCGTAGAAGGAGACCTGTACTCCACATCGTAGAAGGACACCTGTACTCCACATCGTAGAAGGAGACCTGTACTCCACATCGTAGAAGGAGACCTGTACTCCACATCGTAGAAGGAGACCTGTACTCCACATCGTAGAAGGAGACCTGTACTCCACATCGTAGGAGACCTGTACTCCACATCGTAGGAGACCTGTACTCCACATCGTAGAAGGAGACCTGTACTCCACATCGTAGAAGGACACCTGTACTCCACATCGTAGAAGGAGACCTGTACTCCACATCGTAGGAGACCTGTACTCCACATCGTAGAAGGAGACCTGTACTCCACATCGTAGAAGGAGACCTGTACTCCACATCGTAGAAGGAGACCTGTACTCCACATCGTAGAAGGACACCTGTACTCCACATCGTAGAAGGAGACCTGTACTCCACATCGTAGAAGGAGACCTGTACTCCACATCGTAGAAGGAGACCTGTACTCCACATCGTAGAAGGACACCTGTACTCCACATCGTAGAAGGAGACCTGTACTCCACATCGTAGAAGGACACCTGTACTCCACATCGTAGAAGGAAACCTATACTCCACATCGTAGGAGACCTGTACTCCACATCGTAGAAGGACACCTGTACTCCACATCGTAGAAGGACACCTGTACTCCACATCGTAGGAGACCTGTACTCCACATCGTAGAAGGAGACCTGTACTCCACATCGTAGGAGACCTGTACTCCACATCGTAGAAGGAAACCTATACTCCACATCGTAGGAGACCTGTACTCCACATCGTAGAAGGAGACCTGTACTCCACATCGTAGAAGGACACCTGTACTCCACATCGTAGGAGACCTGTACTCCACATCGTAGAAGGAGACCTGTACTCCACATCGTAGAAGGACACCTGTACTCCACATCGTAGAAGGAAACCTATACTCCACATGGTAGGAGACCTGTACTCCATATTGTAGAAGGAGACTTGTACTCCACATCGTAGACTTCTCAGGGACTAAAAGTCAGATTCACTATGGACTCATCACAATGGTGCCTAAATAGGACTCATCACAATGGTGCCTAAATAGGACTCATGACAATGGTGCCTAAATAGGACTCATCACAATGGTGCCTAAATAGATCATCACAATGGTGCCTAAATAGGACTCATCACAATGGTGCCTAAATAGGACTCATCACAATGGTGCCTAAATAGGACTCATCACAATGGTGCCTAAATAGGACTCATCACAATGGTGCCTAAATAGGACTCATCACAATGGTGCCTAAATAGGACTCATCACAATGGTGCCTAAATAGGACTCATCACAATGGTCCCTAAATAGGACTCATCACAATGGTGCCTAAATAGGACTCATCACAATGGTGCCTAAATAGGACTCATCACAATGGTGCCTAAATAGGACTCATCACAATGGTGCCTAAATAGGACCCATCACAATGGTGCCTAAATAGGACTCATCACAATGTTGCCTAAATAGGACTCATGACAATGGTGCCTAAATAGGACTCATCACAATGGTGCCTAAATAGGACTCATCACAATGGTGCCTAAATAGGACTCATCACAATGGTGCCTAAATAGGACTCATCACAATGGTGCCTAAATAGGACTCATCACAATGGTGCCTAAATAGGACTCATCACAATGGTGCCTAAATAGGACTCATCACAATGGTGCTTAAATAGGACTCGTCACAATGGTGCCTAAATAGGACTCATCACAATGGTGCCTAAATAGGACTCATCACAATGGTGCCTAAATAGGACTCATGCCAATGGTGCCTAAATAGGACTCATCACAATGGTGCCTAAATAGGACTCATCACAATGGTGCCTAAATAGGACTCATCACAATGGTGCCTAAATAGGACTCATCACAATGGTGCCTAAATAGGACTCATCACAATGGTGCCTAAATAGGACTCATCACAATGGTGCCTAAATAGGACTCATCACAATGGTGCTTAAATAGGACTCGTCACAATGGTGCCTAAATAGGACTCATCACAATGGTGCCTAAATAGGACTCATCACAATGGTGCCTAAATAGGACTCATCACAATAGTCCATAATGCGTTTGAGAAAATAACTTTGATGCATTCACAGATTTCCACACTTAACCAGTACATGGACATACGCTAATATGATAAAATATGCAAAACAGTCGCTAACAAATCTTCTTGGACCAAATGACACCAAATTCAGAATGTAGAGGCCCATGGAACATCTTCACCTAGTCTGAGAAACGCTAAGGGTCAACAGAGATCAATGTTTGAAAAACTAAACGACAAAATACTTGTATTTTCAAGTGTATTTAATTAAAATGCATGTATTTTGTATTTTAAAATACAGAAGTACATTAACCAGTAGCAGACCCCAACATCAACAACCTTCTCAGTAATGGTAACAGAAACAGTTGACTTGCTATGACTGTGATACAGGATGTTGTTGTTTACCTGCCTTTAGTTTAATGCACTGAAGTCACTCTGGATAAGAGTGTCTGATAAATGACTAAATGTATTAGTGAAAATGAACATACCATAATGAACTGCAAAGGGTAAAAAACTCAAATAAGCAAAAATATTTAAAAAATATAATTAACTAAAAAGTTCCCCCCTTCAGGATCCCCAGGACCAGGACTAAAGGACACTGATCTACAGCTGCCAAACATAACCTCGTAAAACTGACCATCCTACCGATCCTCGACTTCGGCGATGTCATTTATAAAATAGCCTCCAACACTCTACTCAGCAAACTGGATGCAGTCTATCACAGTGTCATCCGTTTTGTCACCAAAGCCCCATATACCACCCACCACTGTGACCTGTATCCTGTCGTCGGCTGGCCTTCGTTACATATTCGTCGCCAGACCCACTGGCTCCAGGTCATCTATAAGTCTTTGCTAGGTAAAGCTCCGCCTTATCTCAGCTCACTGGCCACCATAACAACACCCACTCACTCGTAGCACGTGATCCAGCAGGTATATCTCACTGGTCATCCCCAAAGCCAACACCCCCTTTGGCCGCCTTTCCTTCCAGTTCTCTGCTGCCAGTGACTGGAACGAATTGCAAAAATCGCTGAAGTTGGAGACTTATATAACTTACTAACTTTAAGCATCAGCTATCTGAGCAGCTAACCGATCGCTGCAGCTGTACACAACTCATCTGTAAGAAGCCCATCCAACTATCTACAGTGCCTTGCGAAAGTATTCGGCCCCCTTGAACTTTGCACTGTACCTCATCCCAATATTGTTTTTATTTACTTTTTGCTCTCTTGCACATCACCATCTGCTCATCTATCACTCCAGTGTTAATTTGCTGACTTGTAATTACTTTGCTACTGTGGCCTATTTATTGCTTTACCTCCTTACACCATTTGCACACACTGTATATAGACTTTTTCTATTATGTTATTGACTGTTATTGACTGTACATTTGTTTATATGTGTAACTCTGTGTTGTTGTTTGTGTTGCACTGCTTTTCTCTATCTTGGCTAGGTCGCAGTTGTAAATGAGAACTAGTTCTCAACTAGCCTACCTGGTTAAATAAAGGTGAATAAAAAATAAAAATAAAAAAATATAAAAAAATATATATAACAGCATGGTACAGCAGCTTTCCCAGAAGCCTGGTGCAGCTCTGGGTGGAGCTCTGGATCCAACTTCTATATTAATTCTGGTATCTCTAGACTCCCTGGGGGCGGGGCTTGGGAATTCGATTTGGGCGGTACTAGAACACTGATCGATATATCTCATTGGCTCGTAGGTAGAATAGCCCGCCTGTTCCAGGAAGTTCCTAAATGACATGTCCGCGAATGGATGGCCGCATATGATCATGAGCAACCCCCTGCTGATGCGATAGGTGTTGACCGGGTCGAAGCTCCTCAGGTCCTCGTGCTGGGTCACATAGACCCTATCCACTGTCATGTCTGGACGCATACTGATGATGAGGCGGTCCATGTTGCTGGTATCTATGTCACCAGTGTTGTACTTCCTGACATAATTAGGCATGGAATAAGCTGCTGTGAGGTGGAGGTTGCCCACCTCATAGAATGGGTAGCCATCATCAGGAAGCAGCCTCTTGCAGACGTTGTTTTCACACTCAAGTCTGTTGCGGAAGTGATGGAAACCAAAGTGTCCCTCTTCGGGGTCGTAATTTGCAAACATCTGGTTGTCGTTGTCAAAGACGATGTAATCGTTGGCAAACCAGAAAAGGAGCTTGAGTCCGTGCCTCGGCCAGGGACGACCAAAACCTGAACCTCTCAGCTCCTCCATATTGTTCAATGTTCGAACCATGGTACCCCTGGGGGGAGGGGGGGGGGGGGGGAGAGAGAGAGAGAGAGAGAGAGAGAGAGAGAGAGGGGGGGGGGGGGATAGAGAGATAGGGATAGAGAGAGAGAGACAGAGAGAGAGAGCGAGGGAGAGAGAGAAACAGGAAACAGACAGCATTAAACAATACAGTTCATGATGATATAGTTAAGTTACCTCTGCTAAGAGGTCTGGACCTTTATGGCACAGGAATGTACTACTGTGGCTGTTCCCCAAATCTGGCAATACTGTTCCAGGCTTTGGATTTTACATTTATGTTTAGAGGTTGCAACCTAGGTTGCACGTAGGGCGCACCGATTGGTGTCACCTCATTAGTCAATATGTGTTACACCTGTGCTCGCTTGTCCATCTCATTAGTCGGAAGGTGTTTCACCTGCGCTGGCTCAGGTGATATTTAAGAGTGGCTGGCCCAGGTGATTTTTAAGAGCGGCTGGCCCAGGTGATATTTAAGAGTGTCTGGCCCAGGTGAAATTTAAGAGTGTCTGGCCCAGGTGAAATTTAAGAGTGTCTGGCCCAGGTGATATTTAAGAGTGTCTGGCCCAGGTGATATTTAAGAGTGGCTGGCTCAGGTGATATTTAAGAGTGGCTGGCCCAGGTGATATTTAAGAGTGTCTGGCCCAGTGCTCCAGTTGTCTTAATAGATGTGGAGGGTTAACACCTTCAGTTGTCTAGGTAGATGTGGAGGGTTAACTCCTCTAGTTGTCTTGGTAGATGTGCAGGGTTAACTCATCATGTTGCCTTAATAGATGTGGAGGGTTAACTCCTCTAGTTGTCTTGGTAGATGTGCAGGGTTAACTCATCATGTTGCCTTAATAGATGTGAAGGGTTAACTCATCTCGTTGCCTTTATAGATGTGGAGGGTTAACTTCTTTAGTTGTCTTGATAGATGTGGAGGGTTAACTCCTCTAGTTGTCTTGACATATGTGGAGGGTTAACTCCTCTAGTTGTCTTGATAGATGGAGGGTTAACTCCTCTAGTTGTCTTGACATATGTGAAGGGTTAACTCCTCTAGTTGTCTTGATAGATGTGGAGGGTTAACTCCTTTAGTTGTCTTGGTAGATGTGGAGGGTTAACTCCTTTAGTTGTCTTGAGAGATGTGGAGGGTTAACTCCTCTAGTTGTCTTGACATATGTGGAGGGTTAACTCCTCTAGTTGTCTTGAGAGATGTGTAGGGTTAACTCCTCTAGTTGTCTTCATAGATGTGGAGGGTTAACTCCTCTAGTTGTCTTGAGAGATGTGGAGGGTTAACTCCTCTAGTTGTCTTGACATATGTGGAGGGTTAACTCCTCTAGTTGTCTTGATAGATGTGGAGGGTTACCTCCTTTAGTTGTCTTGGTAGATGTGGAGGGTTAACTCCTCTAGTTGTCTTGGTAGATGTGGAGGGTTAACTCCTTTAGTTGTCTTGAGAGATATGGAGGGTTAACTCCTTTAGTTGTCTCTCCCTATTTTCATTTCTAGACAAACATTCCTTTATCTGATCTTCCCTGTTTTTGTTTTTCTCCACTTTGTGGTTTACTTCCTGTCTTGAAGTTTGGTGTGTGTGTTTCTTTTGTTTACCTCTTCTTGTTGAATTTAGTGGGTCTCATGGTGGATGTCTTTTAGGCTCCAGTTGTTGTTGCTAGTCACACCCCCATGAGTGTCTTTCAGAACCCCTCCTAAAACCCCACCCGTTTCATTCTGGTTGTGGTCAGTGACTCTTTGTTAGTTCCCCTTTCTGTTTCAGTGACATTTTTGGTTTTCTTGCTGTGGAACGTGACAATAGAACATCAAATAGAAAGGAGGACCAAGGCACTCTTCATATCATTAATTAAAATGCCTTTATTAGTATGGTCTGTTCAATAGAAACAAACTTTGAAAAAACAGACGAAATCAAATCGTATTGTTGATGTGGAACGTGTCATTTGGGATAAAGCCTGGATGATTCATGTGTTAAATTAAACAATACACTCTAAATGAGTCCCAAATGCCACCCTATTCCCTATATAGTGCCATTATTTTGAACAGGACCCTATAGGGAATATGGTGTCATTTGGGATAAAGCCTGGATGATTAATGTGTTAAATAAAACAATACACTCTATGTGAGTCCCAAATGCCACCCTATTCCCTATATAGTGCCCTTCTTTTGAACAGGACCCAATGGGGAATAGGGTGTCATTTGGGACCACGCCTGGATGAGTCAAGTGTTAGTTTGAAATAAAATCTCCTGAAGGATCCAGGAACATGAAACTTAAAGGGAAATAAAATATTTAACTACATGACAATGAATGCAAGGTTTAAATAGTTACCAAACAGTATACCTGTTAAAGTTATAAGTGAACCGTCATAAACAGAAGGTAAAATCTGTCTCTCTTACCGTACCATGTTTAAATGCAGAAAAAAATAGCTGATATATATTCAACCACAATCTGTCAGGCTTCTAGTAAACTTATTAAAATATAATACATTTTGATAGTAATGCTTTATTATTCTGGATTCATTTAATATAAAAAAAAATAATATACATTTTCACTGAATGAACAAAACATTAGGAACACCTGCTCTTTCCATGACACAGACTGACCAGGTGAAAGATATGATCCCTTATTGATGTCACTTGTTAAATCCACTTCAATCAGTGTAGATGAAGGGGAGGAGACCTGGTTAAAGAAGGATTTTTAAGCCTTGAGACATTGTGTCTGTGTTGCCATTCAGAGGGTGAATGGGCAAGACAACATATTGAAGTGCCTTTGAACGAGGTATGGTATTACGTGCCTGGCGCACCAGTTTTTAGTGTTTCAAGAACTGCAATGCTGCTGATTTTTCATACTCAACAGTTTCCTGTTGGTATCAAGAATGGTCCACCACCCAAAGGACATCCAGCCAACTGGACACAACTGTGGAAAGCATTGGAGTCAACATGGGCCAGCATCCCTGTGGAACGCTTTCAACACCTTGTAGAGTCAACATGGGCCAGCATCCCTGTGGAACGCTTTCAACATCTTGTAGAGTCAACATGGGCCAGCATCCCTGTGGAACGCTTTCAACACCTTGTAGAGTCAACATGGGGCCAGCATCCCTGTGGAACGCTTTCAACACCTTGTAGAGTCAACATGGGCCAGCATCCCTGTGGAACGCTTTCAACACCTTGTAGAGTCAACATGGGCCAGCATCCCTGTGGAACGCTTTCAACACCTTGTAGAGTCAACATGGGCCAGCATCCCTGTGGAACGCTTTCAACACCTTGTAGAGTCAACATGGGCCAGCATCCCTGTGGAACGCTTTCAACACCTTGTAGAGTCAACATGGGGCCAGCATCCCTGTGGAACGCTTTCAACACCTTGTAGAGTCAACATGGGGCCAGCATCCCTGTGGAACACTTTCAACACCTTGTAGAGTCAACATGGGCCAGCATCCCTGTGGAACGCTTTCAACACCTTGTAGAGTCAACATGGGCCAGCATCCCTGTGGAACGCTTTCAACACCTTGTAGAGTCAACATGGGCCAGCATCCCTGTGGAACGCTTTCAACACCTTGTAGAGTCAACATGGGGCCAGCATCCCTGTGGAACGCTTTCAACACCTTGTAGAGTAAACATGGGCCAGCATCCCTGTGGAACGCTTTCAACACCTTGTAGAGTCAACATGGGCCAGCATCCCTGTGGAACGCTTTCAACACCTTGAGTCCGTGCCCTGATGAATTGTGGCTGTTCTGAGGGCAAAATGGGGTGCAACTCTATATTAGGAAGGTGTTCCTAATGGTTTGTACACTCAGTGTAAAAATAGATATAATTGATTTTGAATCATGTCCTTAGCTAGTTAGATTATAACTGTTGTTGTATCTGAACATAAACAATAAACTCAAGACTGGAGAGCAGACCTAGATGATCTCAAACTAGATCAGACCTAGATGAACTCATATTAGATCAGATCTAGATGAACTCAGATTAGAGCAGACCTAGATGAACTCAGATTAGATCAGACCTAGATGAACTCAAACTAGAGCAGACCTAGATTAATTCAAACTAGAACAGACCTAGATGAACCCAGATTGAAGCAGACCTAGATGATCTCAAACTAGATCAGACCTAGATGATCTCAGATTAGTTCAGACCTAGATGATCTCAGATTAGAGCAGACCTAGATGATCTCAGATTAGAGCAGACCTAGATGAACTCAAACTAGATCAGACCTAGATTAACTCAAACTAGAGCAGACCTAGAGGAACTCAGATTAGATTAGACCTAGATTAACTCAGATTAGATCAGACCTAGATGAACTCAGATTAGATCAGACCTAAATTAACTAAATTAGAGCAGACCTAGATGAACCCAGATTGAAGCAGACCTAGATGATCTCATACTAGATCAGACCTAGATGATCTCAGATTAGATCAGACCTAGATGATCTCAGATTAGAGCAGACCTAGATGAACTCAGATTAGAGCAGACCTAGATGAACTCAGATCAGATCAAATAAAGTATCAAGTTGTTAATTGTGAGCTAGATTCGGGCATATTCCTTCCTAGAGAGCAAACCTACAAAAATATACAACACAGAGTAGATCACAAAAAAGCACATCATAAATGTTTTTTCTATACCTGGTGTTTATATTAAATGTAATCTCTTGTTCTCTGGTGCTCGGTGTCCCTGTAGATCTGTATGAGGCCGTGTGAGAAGTTGATTGGATGATCTGCAAGCTTTGCTGTGTGTGTGTGTGTGTGTGTGTGTGTGTGTGTGTGTGTGGTGTCATAACTGGGGGCAGGACTCACCATGAAGATCTCAGGAAATGAAACTGAAAGTAATCAGTCTTGGCCTGGGCTGTGTTACATAACACAAATGTCCCTACTTTGAGCTTCCTCCAGTCACAAAGCGTCTCTGAATCAGTGTTATGATCTAGGATCAGTTCTAATCCTTATAATCATCATGAGAGAGATTACAAAGACAGGGGGACCTGATCCTAGACCAGCAGTAGTCTGAGACGCTTTTAGAACACGGGACCAGATGTTTGAGCTCCAGCCAAGAGCTACAACCCTTTTTCCTTTTAGGGACTGGTGAGCTATGGTTTCTCTTCCTTGGGGAACTGCTTACATTCAAACTAACATTGCATTAGCGTCAGTGCATTAGCGCCAGTCACTGCATTAGCGTCAGTGCATTAGCGCCAGTGCATTAGCGTCAGTCAGTGCATTAGCGCCAGTCACTGCATTAGCGTCAGTCACTGCATTAGCGTCAGTCACTGCATTAGCGTCAGTGCATTAACGTCAGTCACTGCATTAGCGTCAGTGCATTAGCGTCAGTGCATTAGCGTCAGTCACTGCATTAGCGTCAGTGCATTAGCGTCAGTGCATTAGCGTCAGTCACTGCATTAGCGTCAGTCACTGCATTAGCGTCAGTGCATTAGCGTCAGTCACTGCATTAGCATTAGTGCATTAGCGTCAGTGCATTAGCGTCAGTCACTGCATTAGCGTCAGTGCATTAGCGTCAGTCAGCGCATTAGCGTCAGTCAGTGCATTAGCGTCAGTCACTGCATTAGCGTCAGTCACTGCATTAGAGTCAGTCACTGCATTAGAGTCAGTCACTGCATTAGCGTCAGTCACTGCATTAGCGTCAGTGCATTAGCGTCAGTGCATTAGCGTCAGTCAGTGCATTAGCGTGCGTCAGTGCATTAGCGTCAGTCAATGCATTAGCGTCAGTCACTGCATTAGCGTCAGTCAGTGCATTAGCGTCAGTCAGTGGCGGCCTGTTATTCAGGGCCTGTTATGAGCCCCGCCTTTTTTTATTGCCTGTTTTGCATGTTACTTTGGCATTAATACGTGTCAAATGTCAGTTTGCAAACAGTGTAAAAAATATATATTTATAAAAAAAACAGTATTGAGTTAATAAAGTTGCAAGCAAACATGGTCTCTTTATTGCCTTCTTGAAAAAGGCAGCTTCAAAATGCAGGTGTTTCAGCTCAGTGCGGTGTGGTGGGGGGCCAGCCAGTGGGAAATACAGAGCATAGGGGTTGGTAATCTTCTCTAGTTGCGCCGTGATTGGCTCAAAGTTCTGTCACTCATGGGGACACCATGTCATCGCAAAATCTACGAGGAGAGCTCAAAAAATTCAAGCCCCTTAGAATTCATTACATGAATGAACTCCTCTAGTTGTCACCCCATTAGAAGTGGCCGTCCAATAAGGCTCACGGTGATTTGGCCACAGATCAAATTACGTCAAATCACGTTATATCTACAGTGGCTTTGATTGGACTGATCATGTCAACATCATACCTTTCTAAATCTTAGCTAGCAGTCATCATCATGAATCAAGTTCACAATCTACTGACAAATCTTTTTCAACCCAAGAAATTATGAAGAGAAATTATAGATAAAAACATATTGGTGCTCATCGTCCATTGGACACAAACATTACACATCAAGTTGGAAATCGCAAATTCAACAACGAGTGGTTTGGAAGGAATCAGCGGCTAACTGCAGCATTGCAAAGCAATCCCTAACGTGCCATTCAGTGGAGAGAGTGTGTGATCAAAGTCTGGGTTTAAGGGTCTCTTTTCCCAGCTTAAAAGGATAAACATTCAACATTGGCCATGCTGTCAGAACTCAGAACTGGGAAAAATCAGACTTTAATGAGTTCAGGACAACTGGGAACGCAAGGAAAAAAACGAGCTCCGACTGGGATAATACGTTTTGAATGGTCATCCAACTCGGTCCCTTTCCACCTCATAACTTAGTTAACTATTTACCCATCTTAATTTTGACTACTGTTCTGACTTGGTGGTGCACATGTAGCCTATAGCCAGTTTAAGAAAATTGTCATCATCAAATACTATAAGAGATTTCATTGTAGGCTTATATGCCCCCTTTATTTATCCTATGGTTCTGACTTGGTGTACAGGGAGAACACTATAAGAACGGCCCATGTTCGGAATTCTTTTGCTGTACATTTCAAAAGTGCTGAACAAATCGTTATATTGACTACGTCCGTCCTAGTTGGGTCATTAATGTCTTAATCGCAATTACGAACAGCCTCTTATCTGCTTATCGTCCCCTTATGCCATAGTTTGTACATCTCAATTGTCAGTAGAAACCACATTTGTTTAAGCAAGTCAGCCATATCAGCTATGTTTTTTTAAAGGCAGTAAATGAGGCTGAATGAACAGTTTCGCTGCCAGACAAGACTCCGCTGATAGCCAGGTGTAGCAGTGGTAAGGTGTTGGGACTCTGCTGATAGCCAGGTGTAGCAGTGGTAAGGTGTTGGTACTCCGCTGATAGCCGGGTATACCAGTGGTAAGGTGTTGGGACTCTGCTGATAGCCAGGTGTAGCAGTGGTAAGATGTCGGGACTCTGCTGATAGCCAGGTGTACCAGTGGTAAGGTGTTGGGACTCTGCTGATAGCCAGGTGTAGCAGTGGTAAGATGTTGGGACTCTGCTGATAGCCAGGTGTAGCAGTGGTAAGGTGTTGGGACTCTGCTGATAACCAGGTGTAGTAGTGGTAAGGTGTCGGGACTCTGCTGATAGACAGGTGTAGCAGTGGTAAGGTGTTGGGACTCTGCTGATAGCCAGGTGTACCAGTGGTAAGGTGTTGGGACTCTGCTGATAGCCAGGTGTAGCAGTGGTAAGGTGTTGGGACTCTGCTGATAGCCAGGTGTAGCAGTGGTAAGGTGTTGGGACTCTGCTGATAGCCAGGTGTAGCAGTGGTAAGGTGTTGGGACTCTGCTGATAGCCAGGTGTAGCAGTGGTAAGGTGTTGGGACTCTGCTGATAGCCAGGTGTAGCAGTGGTAAGGTGTTGGTACTCTGCTGATAACCAGGTGTAGCAGTGGTAAGGTGTTAGGACTCTGCTGATAGCCGGGTGTAGCAGTGGTAAGGTGTTGGGACTCTGCTGATAGCCAGGTGTAGCAGTGGTAAGGTGTTGGGACTCTGCTGATAACCAGGTGTAGCAGTGGTAAGGTGTTGGGACTCTGCTGATAGCCAGGTGTAGCAGTGGTAAGGTGTTGGTACTCTGCTGATAACCAGGTGTAGCAGTGGTAAGGTGTTGGGACTCTGCTGATAGCCAGGTGTAGCAGTGGTAAGGTGTTGGGACTCTGCTGATAGCCAGGTGTAGCAGTGGTAAGGTGTTGGGACTCTGCTGATAGCCAGGTGTAGCAGTGGTAAGGTGTTGGGACTCTGCTGATAGCCAGGTGTAGCAGTGGTAAGGTGTTGGGACTCTGCTGATAGCCAGGTGTAGCAGTGGTAAGGTGTTGGTACTCTGCTGATAGCCAGGTGTAGCAGTGGTAAGGTGTTGGGACTCTGCTGATAGCCAGGTGTACCAGTGGTAAGGTGTTGGGACTCTGCTGATAGCCGGGTGTAGCAGTGGTAAGGTGTTGGGACTCTGCTGATAGCCAGGTGTAGCAGTGGTAAGGTGTTGGGACTCTGCTGATAGCCAGGTGTAGCAGTGGTAAGGTGTTGGGAGTCTGCTGATAGCCGGGTGTAGCAGTGGTAAGGTGTCGGGACTCTGCTGATAGCCGGGTGTAGCAGTGGTAAGGTGTTGGGACTCTGCTGATAGCCGGGTGTAGCAGTGGTAAGGTGTTGGGACTCTGCTGATAGCCGGGTGTAGTAGTGGTAAGGTGTTGGGACTGCTGATAGCCGGGTGTAGTAGTGGTAAGGTGTTGGGACTCTGCTGATAGCCAGGTGTAGCAGTGGTAAGGTGTTGGGACTCTGCTGATAGCCAGGTGTAGCAGTGGTAAGGTGTTGGGACTCTGCTGATAGCCAGGTGTAGCAGTGGTAAGGTGTTGGGACTCTGCTGATAGCCAGGTGTAGCAGTGGTAAGGTGTTGGGACTCTGCTGATAGCCAGGTGTAGCAGTGGTAAGGTGTTGGGACTCTGCTGATAGCCAGGTGTAGCAGTGGTAAGGTGTTGGTACTCTGCTGATAGCCAGGTGTAGCAGTGGTAAGGTGTTGGGACTCTGCTGATAGCCAGGTGTACCAGTGGTAAGGTGTTGGGACTCTGCTGATAGCCGGGTGTAGCAGTGGTAAGGTGTTGGGACTCTGCTGATAGCCAGGTGTAGCAGTGGTAAGGTGTTGGGACTCTGCTGATAGCCAGGTGTAGCAGTGGTAAGGTGTTGGGAGTCTGCTGATAGCCGGGTGTAGCAGTGGTAAGGTGTCGGGACTCTGCTGATAGCCGGGTGTAGCAGTGGTAAGGTGTTGGGACTCTGCTGATAGCCGGGTGTAGCAGTGGTAAGGTGTTGGGACTCTGCTGATAGCCGGGTGTAGCAGTGGTAAGGTGTTGGGACTCTGCTGATAGCCGGGTGTAGTAGTGGTAAGGTGTTGGGACTGCTGATAGCCGGGTGTAGTAGTGGTAAGGTGTTGGGACTCTGCTGATAGCCAGGTGTAGCAGTGGTAAGGTGTTGGGACTCTGCTGATAGCCAGGTGTAGCAGTGGTAAGGTGTTGGGACTCTGCTGATAGCCAGGTGTAGCAGTGGTAAGGTGTTGGGACTCTGCTGATAGCCAGGTGTAGCAGTGGTAAGGTGTTGGGACTCTGCTGATAGCCAGGTGTAGCAGTGGTAAGGTGTTGGGAGTCTGCTGATAGCCGGGTGTAGCAGTGGTAAGGTGTCGGGACTCTGCTGATAGCCGGGTGTAGCAGTGGTAAGGTGTTGGGACTCTGCTGATAGCCAGGTGTAGCAGTGGTAAGGTGTTGGGACTCTGCTGATAGCCAGGTGTAGCAGTGGTAAGGTGTTGGGACTCTGCTGATAGCCAGGTGTAGCAGTGGTAAGGTGTTGGGAGTCTGCTGATAGCCGGGTGTAGCAGTGGTAAGGTGTCGGGACTCTGCTGATAGCCGGGTGTAGCAGTGGTAAGGTGTTGGGACTCTGCTGATAGCCAGGTGTAGCAGTGGTAAGGTGTTGGGACTCTGCTGATAACCAGGTGTACCAGTGGTAAGGTGTTGGGACTCTGCTGATAGCCAGGTGTAGCAGTGGTAAGGTGTTGGGACTCTGCGATTAGCCGGGTGTAGTAGTGGTAAGGTGTTGGGACTCTGCTGATAGCCGGGTGTAGCAGTGGTAAGGTGTTGGGACTCTGCTGATAGCCAGGTGTAGCAGTGGTAAGGTGTTGGGACTCTGCTGATAGCCAGGTGTAGCAGTGGTAAGGTGTTGGGACTCTGCTGATAGCCAGGTGTAGCAGTGGTAAGGTGTTGGGAGTCTGCTGATAGCCGGGTGTAGCAGTGGTAAGGTGTCGGGACTCTGCTGATAGCCGGGTGTAGCAGTGGTAAGGTGTTGGGACTCTGCTGATAGCCAGGTGTAGCAGTGGTAAGGTGTTGGGACTCTGCTGATAGCCAGGTGTAGCAGTGGTAAGGTGTTGGTACTCTGCTGATAACCAGGTGTAGCAGTGGTAAGGTGTTGGGACTCTGCTGATAGCCAGGTGTAGCAGTGGTAAGGTGTTGGGACTCTGCTGATAGCCAGGTGTAGCAGTGGTAAGGTGTTGGGACTCTGCTGATAGCCAGGTGTAGCAGTGGTAAGGTGTTGGGACTCTGCTGATAGCCAGGTGTAGCAGTGGTAAGGTGTTGGGACTCTGCTGATAGCCAGGTGTAGCAGTGGTAAGGTGTTGGGACTCTGCTGATAGCCGGGTGTAGCAGTGGTAAGGTGTTGGGAGTCTGCTGATAGCCGGGTGTAGCAGTGGTAAGGTGTCGGGACTCTGCTGATAGCCGGGTGTAGCAGTGGTAAGGTGTTGGGACTCTGCTGATAGCCAGGTGTAGCAGTGGTAAGGTGTTGGGACTCTGCTGATAGCCAGGTGTAGCAGTGGTAAGGTGTTGGTACTCTGCTGATAACCAGGTGTAGCAGTGGTAAGGTGTTGGGACTCTGCTGATAGCCAGGTGTAGCAGTGGTAAGGTGTTGGGACTCTGCTGATAGCCAGGTGTAGCAGTGGTAAGGTGTTGGGACTCTGCTGATAGCCAGGTGTAGCAGTGGTAAGGTGTTGGGACTCTGCTGATAGCCAGGTGTAGCAGTGGTAAGGTGTTGGGACTCTGCTGATAGCCAGGTGTAGCAGTGGTAAGGTGTTGGGACTCTGCTGATAGCCAGGTGTAGCAGTGGTAAGGTGTTGGGAGTCTGCTGATAGCCGGGTGTAGCAGTGGTAAGGTGTCGGGACTCTGCTGATAGCCGGGTGTAGCAGTGGTAAGGTGTTGGGACTCTGCTGATAGCCAGGTGTAGCAGTGGTAAGGTGTTGGGACTCTGCTGATAGCCAGGTGTAGCAGTGGTAAGGTGTTGGGACTCTGCTGATAGCCAGGTGTAGCAGTGGTAAGGTGTTGGGAGTCTGCTGATAGCCGGGTGTAGCAGTGGTAAGGTGTCGGGACTCTGCTGATAGCCGGGTGTAGCAGTGGTAAGGTGTTGGGACTCTGCTGATAGCCAGGTGTAGCAGTGGTAAGGTGTTGGGACTCTGCTGATATCCAGGTGTACCAGTGGTAAGGTGTTGGGACTCTGCTGATAGCCAGGTGTAGCAGTGGTAAGGTGTTGGGACTCTGCTGATAGCCGGGTGTAGTAGTGGTAAGGTGTTGGGACTCTGCTGATAGCCGGGTGTAGCAGTGGTAAGGTGTTGGGACTCTGCTGATAGCCAGGTGTAGCAGTGGTAAGGTGTTGGGACTCTGCTGATAGCCAGGTGTAGCAGTGGTAAGGTGTTGGGACTCTGCTGATAGCCAGGTGTAGCAGTGGTAAGGTGTTGGGAGTCTGCTGATAGCCGGGTGTAGCAGTGGTAAGGTGTCGGGACTCTGCTGATAGCCGGGTGTAGCAGTGGTAAGGTGTTGGGACTCTGCTGATAGCCAGGTGTAGCAGTGGTAAGGTGTTGGGACTCTGCTGATAGCCAGGTGTAGCAGTGGTAAGGTGTTGGGACTCTGCTGATAGCCAGGTGTAGCAGTGGTAAGGTGTTGGGAGTCTGCTGATAGCCGGGTGTAGCAGTGGTAAGGTGTCGGGACTCTGCTGATAGCCGGGTGTAGCAGTGGTAAGGTGTTGGGACTCTGCTGATAGCCAGGTGTAGCAGTGGTAAGGTGTTGAGACTCTGCTGATATCCAGGTGTACCAGTGGTAAGGTGTTGGGACTCTGCTGATAGCCAGGTGTAGCAGTGGTAAGGTGTTGGGACTCTGCTGATAGCCGGGTGTAGTAGTGGTAAGGTGTTGGGACTCTGCTGATAGCCGGGTGTAGCAGTGGTAAGGTGTTGGTACTCTGCTGATAGCCAGGTGTAGCAGTGGTAAGGTGTTGGGACTCTGCTGATAGCCAGGTGTACCAGTGGTAAGGTGTTGGGACTCTGCTGATAGCCAGGTGTAGCAGTGGTAAGGTGTCGGGACTCCGCTGATAGCCGGGTATACCAGTGGTAAGGTGTTGGGACTCTGCTGATAGCCAGGTGTAGCAGTGGTAAGGTGTTGGGACTCTGCTGATAGCCAGGTGTAGCAGTGGTAAGGTGTTGGGACTCTGCTGATAGCCAGGTGTAGCAGTGGTAAGGTGTTGGGACTCTGCTGATAGCCAGGTGTAGCAGTGGTAAGGTGTTGGGACTCTGCTGATAGCCAGGTGTAGCAGTGGTAAGGTGTTGGGACTCTGCTGATAGCCAGGTGTAGCAGTGGTAAGGTGTTGGGACTCTGCTGATAGCCGGGTGTAGCAGTGGTAAGGTGTTGGGAGTCTGCTGATAGCCGGGTGTAGCAGTGGTAAGGTGTCGGGACTCTGCTGATAGCCGGGTGTAGCAGTGGTAAGGTGTTGGGACTCTGCTGATAGCCGGGTGTAGCAGTGGTAAGGTGTTGGGACTCTGCTGATAGCCGGGTGTAGTAGTGGTAAGGTGTTGGGACTGCTGATAGCCGGGTGTAGTAGTGGTAAGGTGTTGGGACTCTGCTGATAGCCAGGTGTAGCAGTGGTAAGGTGTTGGGACTCTGCTGATAGCCAGGTGTAGCAGTGGTAAGGTGTTGGGAGTCTGCTGATAGCCGGGTGTAGCAGTGGTAAGGTGTTGGGACTCTGCTGATAGCCGGGTGTAGCAGTGGTAAGGTGTTGGGACTCTGCTGATAGCCAGGTGTAGCAGTGGTAAGGTGTTGGGACTCTGCTGATAGCCAGGTGTAGCAGTGGTAAGGTGTTGGGACTCTGCTGATAGCCAGGTGTAGCAGTGGTAAGGTGTTGGGAGTCTGCTGATAGCCGGGTGTAGCAGTGGTAAGGTGTCGGGACTCTGCTGATAGCCGGGTGTAGCAGTGGTAAGGTGTTGGGACTCTGCTGATAGCCAGGTGTAGCAGTGGTAAGGTGTTGGGACTCTGCTGATATCCAGGTGTACCAGTGGTAAGGTGTTGGGACTCTGCTGATAGCCAGGTGTAGCAGTGGTAAGGTGTTGGGACTCTGCTGATAGCCGGGTGTAGTAGTGGTAAGGTGTTGGGACTCTGCTGATAGCCAGGTGTAGCAGTGGTAAGGTGTTGGGACTCTGCTGATAGCCAGGTGTAGCAGTGGTAAGGTGTTGGGACTCTGCTGATAGCCAGGTGTAGCAGTGGTAAGGTGTTGGGACTCTGCTGATAGCCAGGTGTAGCAGTGGTAAGGTGTTGGGACTCTGCTGATAGCCAGGTGTAGCAGTGGTAAGGTGTTGGGACTCTGCTGATAGCCAGGTGTAGCAGTGGTAAGGTGTTGGGACTCTGCTGATAGCCGGGTGTAGCAGTGGTAAGGTGTTGGGAGTCTGCTGATAGCCGGGTGTAGCAGTGGTAAGGTGTCGGGACTCTGCTGATAGCCGGGTGTAGCAGTGGTAAGGTGTTGGGACTCTGCTGATAGCCGGGTGTAGCAGTGGTAAGGTGTTGGGACTCTGCTGATAGCCGGGTGTAGTAGTGGTAAGGTGTTGGGACTGCTGATAGCCGGGTGTAGTAGTGGTAAGGTGTTGGGACTCTGCTGATAGCCAGGTGTAGCAGTGGTAAGGTGTTGGGACTCTGCTGATAGCCAGGTGTAGCAGTGGTAAGGTGTTGGGAGTCTGCTGATAGCCGGGTGTAGCAGTGGTAAGGTGTTGGGACTCTGCTGATAGCCGGGTGTAGCAGTGGTAAGGTGTTGGGACTCTGCTGATAGCCAGGTGTAGCAGTGGTAAGGTGTTGGGACTCTGCTGATAGCCAGGTGTAGCAGTGGTAAGGTGTTGGGACTCTGCTGATAGCCAGGTGTAGCAGTGGTAAGGTGTTGGGAGTCTGCTGATAGCCGGGTGTAGCAGTGGTAAGGTGTCGGGACTCTGCTGATAGCCGGGTGTAGCAGTGGTAAGGTGTTGGGACTCTGCTGATAGCCAGGTGTAGCAGTGGTAAGGTGTTGGGACTCTGCTGATATCCAGGTGTACCAGTGGTAAGGTGTTGGGACTCTGCTGATAGCCAGGTGTAGCAGTGGTAAGGTTTTGGGACTCTGCTGATAGCCGGGTGTAGTAGTGGTAAGGTGTTGGGACTCTGCTGATAGCCGGGTGTAGTAGTGGTAAGGTGTTGGGACTCTGCTGATCGCCGGGTGTAGCAGTGGTAAGGTGTTGGGACTCTGCTGATAACCAGGTGTAGCAGTGGTAAGGTGTTGGGACTCTGCTGATAGCCGGGTGTAGCAGTGGTAAGGTGTTGGGACTCTGCTGATAACCAGGTGTACCAGTGGTAAGGTGTTGGGACTCCGCTGATAACCAGGTGTACCAGTGGTAAGGTGTTGGGACTCCGCTGATAGCCAGGTGTAGCAGTGGTAAGGTGTTGGGACTCAGCTGATAGCCAGGTGTAGCAGTGGTAAGGTGTTGGGACTCTGCTGATAACCAGGTGTACCAGTGGTAAGGTGTTGGGACTCAGTGGCTCTGCTGACATGTATCCCAATGTGTTTGTTGTCGAGTTTATCCCACCAAGATTGACACGCTAAAATCACCACTGGTGTCAGTTAATCATCTCAGGGACCGGCCAGCAACATCCCACTGACTGGCGCAGGTCCACGGAACAGAGGTTGAGAAACACCATACTAAATCTCTTGCAACGCTCTTATGGTAGAAAAGTTGTGTGTCACACTGTGTGTTCTTCACTTAGCCACCGTGCTTCTACATCTGCATTGCTTGCTGTTTTGGGGGTTTTAAGCTGGGTTTCTGTGTAAGCACTATGTGACATCAGCTGATGTCAGAAGGGCTTTATAAATACATTTGTTTGATTGAAATACATGTGATAATACAGACAATCACAGATGGGCATCAGGCCTATTTCTGTTACATGTATTTAAAATTATGTGTTTCAATTACTGCTGAGTATTTAGAGTCGTGTGTATTACAATGGGCTGAACCACACGCCAATGTATTTAGTAACAAGATACTTCGGAGAGCTGTAATTTGTATTCTCAAAATGCTTTCGGTACCATTTTTGATAGCCGTTCACCATTTTGTGGCCCCCTTTCTCCCTGCATTGGTATCAGAAGTCTGATGGCACTATAGTGTGATAAGAGTGTCTGATAAATGGACTAAGTTGAATTGTATATAATGTATTGCAAAGCATGCTGAGTATTATTCTAATGAGCTCTGCCCCGAAGTAGGACCAATAACAACACCCATTGTGCTGTTCATTTTGGTATGTTCATTCTCACAACATTTACGTTTTGGTCGTTTATCAGACACTCTTATCCAGAGTGACTTCAGTGCATTAAACTAAAGGCAGATGAACAACAACATCCTGTATCACAGTCATAGCAAGTCAACTGTTTCTGTTACCATTACTGAGAAGGTTGTTGCTGTTGGGGCTGATTACTGGCTAATGCATGTCTACATTTTAAAATACAAAATACAAGTATTTTAATTAAATACACAGCAAAATACAAGTATTTTAATTAAATACACAGCTAAATACACAGCAAAATACATGTATTGTGTAGTTTATTTGGATACATTGATGTTTGTATTGTTTGGTAGTTCTATTTTGTAATGTACCCATCCCTGCTGACAATACAATTACTATTATTGATTTTTTTTAAACCTTTTTTTTTTTAACTAACTTTAATTTACTAACAATATGATCCCAGGAGGCAGGGCCTGTTAGAACAGGAGGCAGGGCCTGTTAGAACAGGAGGCAGGGCCTGTTAGAACAGGAGGCAGGGCCTGTTAGAACAGGAGGCAGGGCCTGTTAGAACCGTGTTTCTCAACTCTTTCTATACCAGGGACCAGACAGAGCTATGATTTATTCTCCTTTAAAACCACGACTGTAGAAAAGACTCAGTAGAGAGGTGAAAACACATAGACCAAATAATAGGTCTAACATTCGTTAATAAAAACGCTTTTGGTAGAAACAGTAGACTG
Organism: Oncorhynchus mykiss; assembly: GCF_057628025.1. NCBI lineage: Eukaryota > Metazoa > Chordata > Actinopteri > Salmoniformes > Salmonidae > Oncorhynchus > Oncorhynchus mykiss. The sequence goes on along the minus strand of NC_143034.1, from coordinate 77,023,606 downwards.
AATGCAGATGTATGTGTTTGGTATGGGGATCTTCTGACCAATATTAAGACATTGACTGTATAATAATGACATTATGTTTAACGATGCACTAAAAAGGTTGTCCCGTGATGCGACCCACCTGGACCCTTGCCAGAGATACAACCCAGAAGTGGGTCCCCACAGTTAGGAACCACCAGCATCATGGGGAACATAACGGTAGTCCAGACTCTGTTATATCACACCAGCATCATGGGGGAACATAACGGTAGTCCAGACTCTGTTATATCACACCAGCATCATGGGGGAACATAACGGTAGTCCAGACTCTGTTATATCACACCAGCATCATGGGGGAACATAACGGTAGTCCAGACTCTGTTATATCACACCAGCATCATGGGGGAACATAACGGTAGTCCAGACTCTGTTATATCACACCAGCATCATGGGGGAACATAACGGTAGTCTAGACTCTGTTATATCACACCAGCATCATGGGGGAACATAACGGTAGTCCAGACTCTGTTATATCACACCAGCATCATGGGGAAACATAACGGTAGTCCAGACTGTTATATCACACCAGCATCATGGGGGAACATAACGGTAGTCAGGACTCTGTTACATCACACCAGCATCATGGGGGAACATAACGGTAGTCCAGACTCTGTTATATCACACCAGCATCATGGGGAAACATAACGGTAGTCCAGACTCTGTTATATCACACCAGCATCATGGGAAACATAACGGTAGTCCAGACTCTGTTATATCACACCAGCATCATGGGGGAACATAACGGTAGTCTAGACTCTGTTATATCACACCAGCATCATGGGGGAACATAACGGTAGTCCAGACTCTGTTATATCACACCAGCATCATGGGGGAACATAACGGTAGTCCGGACTCTGTTATATCACACCAGCATCATGGGGGAACATAACGGTAGTCAGGACTCTGTTATATCACACCAGCATCATGGGGGAACATAACGGTAGTCAGGACTCTGTTATATCACACCAGCATCATGGGGGAACATAACGGTAGTCCAGACTCTGTTATATCACACCAGCATCATGGGGAACATAACGGTAGTCCAGACTCTGTTATATCACACCAGCATCATGGGGGAACATAACGGTAGTCCAGACTCTGTTATATCACACCAGCATCATGGGGGAACATAACGGTAGTCTAGACTCTGTTATATCACACCAGCATCATGGGGGAACATAACGGTAGTCCAGACTCTGTTATATCACACCAGCATCATGGGGGAACATAACGGTAGTCCAGACTCTGTTATATCACACCAGCATCATGGGGAACATAACGGTAGTCCAGACTCTGTTATATCACACCAGCATCATGGGGGAACATAACGGTAATCCAGACTCTGCTGTTGTGAAATGATGTCTGAGGAAATAAATTGTTTTGTTGTTGTTTGAAGTGACCTCTTTGTTGCTGTAATGTCGTTAACAAACATGGCCGTTTCACCGTTCCAGACTTCAACTGTCATTCTTCTTTTATGTGAAAAAACAACAACATTTAACAGTTTTTTTAAACAACCAGTTTTATTTGTCTTTATCTGGCCGAATGTGTACCGGGAAAGGTCCATTCAGTGTTATTGACTTCAAACAGAATCAGGATTGCAATGTCAACCATTTGACTAAATAAACTTTATTTACAAACACCGATCAATAACAACAAGAACCGTCGTTTACCACCTAAAGGTTTTTGACCTCACATAGGGACAACGAGGAGTTTATTTCAACCCAAAACCCTGGATAGAGAGGCTCAGTGAATGTGGAGCGGAATGTGTGTAGGTGAGTGAGTGTGTCAGAGGAGGACAGAGTGTAGAAGGACAGAGTGCCGGCCGGCCAGTCCAGATACACTCCTACTCTGTTGGACGAGGAGGAGGCAGGTAAGTCAGTTCTCTCCTTATTGTGCCTGGCAGTGTAACCGTAATCAGAGCAGCTCAGACTCCAGGACTTGTCATTGCATCCAAGCTTACAGTCATCGGCGTTTCCTGTCCTGCCGATTCCTCTGTACGTCATTCCTATGTCATCCCCTCCCCCACTCATCTCTGCCTCCCAGTAACAGCGCCCAGTCAGACCCTCTCTACACAGCACCTGTGGCCAGAACTCAAATCTCCCTGGGCGATCAGGATACGGCTGCTCCTCTTTCCCCCGTGTCACCTTCCTGTTCCCCTCCGACAGAGAGAGGTGTCTGCATGCTGTGTTCGGGTCCAGTGTGACATCACAGGCATCTGATAGGGTAAGATCAATATTAGAAATCATCATCAGAATGTTAATCATCAAGGCCTTTTATGAGGAGCATTGACTCATTGATTAAAACGTCTAACTAACAGACGGCGCTGGATGGAATGAAATAATGAAATGATGATTAATTGTTGAGTATATCGACTGTGTACTGTACTGACACAATAAAAAGTAGTTAAAAATAAGAGCGAGAGAGTACTTGTAAATAATGTGTTTTTTAGTATTTCATTTATCGTCTTTTTCATCTACATTTGTCTGTATTTTATATGACCATTTGTATGCAAGCCTGTACAGTATATCCCTCTGGGCAAAAACTGGTTGAATCAACATTGTTTCCATGTCATTTCAACAACAAGAAAGTACATGTGAGGACGTTGAATGAATGTTGAATCAACGTTGAAAACTGACTGGATTTGGGAACTTTTAACCTAAATCCACTGACAGGGTGACAAATCTTCGTTGATTTCACGTGGAATTCAGGTTAGTCGATAACTTAACCGAACGTCAATCAAAACTAGACGTTGAACTGATGTCTGTGCCCAGTGGGTCTGATTCTACTTCCTTAAAGATGGCGGCTCATATTTCATCTGACCACGTAGGTCAAACAGTTGAGTAATATGACTCTGAGGTTATGCTATTTCCTGTCTCATCACCAGTAACACATTTCACATTTTCTTCACAGCAGTCAACACTTACATTTTTTCAGCAGCCAGTACTCTCCACGGTGGTCAACACTGCACAGGAAGCAGAACAGTGACTCAGTAAAACACACACATAACCACACACTTACACAACCACACACTCACACAACCACACACTCACACACAAATATTGTTTATTGGATATTAAATACAGGGCCTAAACTTTGGTTTTAGAAGTGGGGGTGACATATATATATATTTCCAGTTGGATAAACACTCCAAACAGCCTACCTGATCACATGGAGGCATCCACATGGTCCTAAAGCACACCGTTGCCTCGTTTTGTATAAAACTGGGGGGCGGGGGGGTGGATGTGGTGCCCCTGATTAAATAGTTATAGCTAACCCAGGAAACCTGAACCAAAATTGTCCAATTGACACAAACTTCACAAACACTCTCTACATACTTGAGTTTCTCCAGTCTCCAGTGTGGATCCTCCAGTCCAGCAGAGAGCTGCTTCACTCCTGAGTCTCCTGGGATATTGTAGCTCAGGTCCAGCTCTCTCAGGTAGGAGGGGTTGGACCTCAGAGCTGAGGCCAGAGAAGCACAGCCCTTCTTTGTGATCAGACAGCGTGACAACCTGCAAAGTTTATCACACATTTACACCCTCTAGTGGTGAAAAGGGGACACATTTACACCCTCTAGTGGTGAAAAGGGAACATATTTACACCCTCTAGTGGTGAAAATGGAACACATTTACACCCTCTAGTGGTGAAAAGGGGACATATTTACACCCTCTAGTGGTGAAAAGGGAACACATTTACACCCTCTAGTGGTGAAAAGGGGATACATTTACACCCTCTAGTGGTGAAAAGGGAACCTATTTACACCCTCTAGTGGTGAAAATGGGATACATTTACACCCTCTAGTGGTGAAAAGGGGATACATTTACACCCTCTAGTGGTGAAAAGGGAACACATTTACACCCTCTAGTGGTGAAAAGGGAACCTATTTACACCCTCTAGTGGTGAAAAGGGAACCTATTTACACCCTCTAGTGGTGAAAAGGGAACCTATTTACACCCTCTAGTGGTGAAAAGGGAACCTATTTACACCCTCTAGTGGTGAAAAGGGAACCTATTTACACCCTCTAGTGGTGAAAATGGGATACATTTACACCCTCTAGTGGTGAAAAGGGAACCTATTTACACCCTCTAGTGGTGAAAAGGGAACCTATTTACACCCTCTAGTGGTGAAAAGGGAACATGTTTACACCCTCTAGTGGTGAAAAGGGAACACATTTACACCCTCTAGTGGTGAAAAGGGAACCTATTTACACCCTCTAGTGGTGAAAAGGGAACCTATTTACACCCTCTAGTGGTGAAAAGGGAACCTATTTACACCCTCTAGTGGTGAAAAGGGAACCTGTTTACACCCTCTAGTGGTGAAAAGGGAACCTATTTACACCCTCTAGTGGTGAAAAGGGAACCTATTTACACCCTCTAGTGGTGAAAAGGGAACCTGTTTACACCCTCTAGTGGTGAAAAGGGAACCTATTTACACCCTCTAGTGGTGAAAATGGGATACATTTACACCCTCTAGTGGTGAAAAGGGGACACATTTACACCCTCTAGTGGTGAAAAGGGGATACATTTACACCCTCTAGTGGTGAAAAGGGAACCTATTTACACCCTCTAGTGGTGAAAATGGGATACATTTACACCCTCTAGTGGTGAAAAGGGGATACATTTACACCCTCTAGTGGTGAAAAGGGAACACATTTACACCCTCTAGTGGTGAAAAGGGAACCTATTTACACCCTCTAGTGGTGAAAAGGGAACCTATTTACACCCTCTAGTGGTGAAAAGGGAACCTATTTACACCCTCTAGTGGTGAAAAGGGAACCTATTTACACCCTCTAGTGGTGAAAATGGGATACATTTACACCCTCTAGTGGTGAAAAGGGAACCTATTTACACCCTCTAGTGGTGAAAAGGGAACATGTTTACACCCTCTAGTGGTGAAAAGGGAACACATTTACACCCTCTAGTGGTGAAAAGGGAACCTATTTACACCCTCTAGTGGTGAAAAGGGAACCTATTTACACCCTCTAGTGGTGAAAAGGGAACCTATTTACACCCTCTAGTGGTGAAAAGGGAACCTGTTTACACCCTCTAGTGGTGAAAAGGGAACCTATTTACACCCTCTAGTGGTGAAAAGGGAACCTATTTACACCCTCTAGTGGTGAAAAGGGAACATATTTACACCCTCTAGTGGTGAAAAGGGAACCTATTTACACCCTCTAGTGGTGAAAATGGGATACATTTACACCCTCTAATGGTGAAAAGGGAACCTATTTACACCCTCTAGTGGTGAAAAGGGAACATGTTTACACCCTCTAGTGGTGAAAAGGGGAAATGGCAGGTGTGTGTCTTCCTCAAACTCAACAGACATTCGCATTTAAAAAATGACCCAATTAAAATAATATTAGAATCACATAATTATTTAACTAAAAACATTTGACTTCAAGAAATAAAGCATCTTGAAAATAAAAATAAATAATATCAATAGATTGTGTAAGTCTTCCTCTTCCAAACATGAATCTGCAGTTCGGTAACTATGACATTTAAAATTCAGCTGATTACTCTAATATTATTTATTTAACTAGGCAAGTCAGTTAAGAACAAATTCTTATTTACAACGACAGCCTACTAATTGTTCTCTATAAATACCTATAGAACTATCCCCTTTAGTGAACTAATACAGACTACTGACCTCAGTGTCTCCAGTTTACAGTGTGGATTCTCCAGTCCAGCAGAGAGCAGCTTCACTCCTGAATCCTGCAGGTTGTTGTCACTCAGGTCCAGCTCTCTCAGGTTTGAGGAGGTTGAGTTGAAAGCTGAGGCCAAGGCTTCACAGCATTTCTCAGTGAGGTTACACCCATTAAGCCTTTGAAAAGTAAAGCACAATGGAAATTAATTAAGACAACTGTGTGTACTGTGTACAGTACATGTAGCAGAGTATTTGAGGATCAACCATAAATAAGTTATATGCTAATGTATATTCTAACTGACACGCCTACTCATTCAAGGGTTTCTCTTTATTTAAAAAAAAAATTATACGTTGTAGAATAATAGTGAAGACATCAAAACTATGAAATAACACATATGGAATCATGTTGTAATCAACAAAGTGTTAAAAAAATCTAAATATATTTTATATTTGAGATTCTTCAAAGTAGCCAGCCTTTGCCGTGATGACAGCTTTGCACACTCTTGGCATTCTCTCAACCAGCTTCATGAGGTAGCCACCTGGAATGCATTTCAATTAACAGGTGTGCCTTGTTAAAAGCTAATTTGTGGAATTTCTTTCCTTCTTAATGCGTTTGAGCCAATCAGTTGTGTTGTGACAAGGTAGGGGTGGTATACAGGAGATCGCCCTATTAAGGTAGGGGTGGTATACAGGAGATCGCCCTATTAAGGTAGCGGTGGTATACAGGAGATAGCCCTATTAAGGTAGGGGTGGTATACAGGAGATTGCCCTATTAAGGTAGGGGTGGTATACAGGAGATCACCCTATTAAGGTAGGGGTGGTATACAGGAGATTGCCCTATTAAGGTAGGGGTGGTATACAGGAGATCGCCCTATTAAGGTAGGGGTGGTATACAGGAGATCGCCCTATTAAGGTAGGGGTGGTATACAGGAGATAGCCCGATGTGGTAAAAGACCAAGTCCATATTATGGCATATTTATAGCTCAAATAAGCAAAGACAAACGACAGACCATCATTACTTTAAGACATGAAGGTCAGTCAATCACAATGTCAAGAACTTTTAAAGTTTCTTCAAGTGCAGTCGCAAAAACCATCAAGCGCTATGATGAAACTGGCTCTCATGAGGACCGCCACAGGAAAGGAAGACCCAGAGTTACCTCTGCTGCAGAGGATAAGTTCATTAGAGTTACCTGCACCTCCGATTGCAGCCCAACTCAATGCTTCACAGAGTTCAATTAACAGACACATCTCAACATCAACTGCTCAGAGGAGACTGAGTGAATCAGCCCTGAAGAAACCACTACTAAAGGACACCAATAATAAGAAGAGACTTGCTTGGGCCAAGAAAGACGAGCAATGGACATTAGACCAGTGGAAATCTGTCTTTTGGTCTGATGAGTACAATTTAGAGATTTTTTTCCAACTGACGTGTCTTTATGAGACGCAGAGTAGGTGAACGGATGATCTCCGCATGTAGTTCCCACTGTGAAGAATGGAGGAAGAGGTGTGATGGTATTTTGCTGGTGACGCTGTCAGTGATTTATTTCGGATTCAAGCCACACCTAACCAGCATGGCTACCACAGCATTCTGCAGCGAAACACCATCCCATCTGGTTTGCACATAGCGGGACTATCATTTGTTTCTCAACAGGACAATGAACCAAAACACACCTCCAGGCTGTGTAAGGCCTATTTGACCAAGGAGAGTGATGAAGTTGCCCATCAGATGACCTGGCCTCCACAATCACCCGACCTCAACTCAATTGAGATGGTTTGGGATGAGATGGACAGCAGAGTGAAGGAAAGCAGCCAAACAGTGCTCAGCATATGTGGGAACTCCTTCAAGACTGTTGGAAAAGCATTCCTTATTAAGCTGGTTGAGAGAATATCAAGAGTTTACAAAGCTGTCATCAAGGCAAAGGGTGGCTACTTTGAAAAATATATAATATTTGTATATTTGTTTAACACTTTTTTGGTAACTACATGATTCCCATGTGTGTTATTTCATAGTTTTTATGTCTTTATTATTCTACAATATAGAAAAAAATATTTTTAAAAATAAAGAAAAACCCTTTAATGAGTAGGTGTGTCCAAACTATTGACCCGTACTGTATATATACTTTTTTTACGTGTATTTACAGAACAGTTCTGGAGGCTTTGACCACTGGCAGCAGCCTCAGAAGACCTTCCTCTGATCTGGAGTATTTCTTCAGGTCAAACACATCCAGCTCCTCTTCTGAAGTCAGCAACACAAATACCAGAGCTGACCACTGTGCAGGTGACAGGTTGGTTTTGGACAGATTTCCTGAATGCAGGTATCTTTGGATCTCCTCCACTAGAGAATGGTCATTCAGTTCATTAAGGCAGTGGAACAGATTGATGCACCTCTCTGAAGATGGAGTGTTCCTGATCTTCTTCTTGATGTACTTGACTGTTTTCTCATGGCCCCGTGAGCTGCTTCTGGTGCTTCTTGTCTGTGTCAGTAGGCCGTGTAAGTGAGTCTGATTGGACTCCAGTGAGAGGCCCAGAAGGAAGCGGAGGAACAGGTCCAGGTGTCCATTCTCACTCTGTAAGGCTTTATCTACTGCAATCGTGTGGAAGGTGATGGCAGGATTCAACTTCACTAGACATTTTCTGATGAAGGATCGGTCTTTGGTCATCAGGTTGACATTGCTGTTGTTGAAGGAGAGGAAAACATATAACGCAGCCAGAAACTCCTGAACGCTCAGATGCACAAAGCAGTACACCTTGTTCTGGAACGGCCCATAGTCCTGTCTAAAGATCTGTGTACACACTCCTGAGTTCACTGAGGCTTCAGTGACATCAATGCCATACTTTTTCAGGTCTGCCTCATAGAAAATGAGGTTGCCATTTTCCAGCTGGTTAAAAGCAAGTTTCCCCAGTGCCATGAAGCTCTCTTTATCCCTGCGTGGATCTCGCTCACCTTTCTTGTGATATTTATCATTCATCTGTTTGGTCTGAAATATCAGTAACCCAATAAATAATTGAGTCAGAGTCTTGGGCATCTCTTCATTCTTATCTGTACTCAACACATGCTCCAGAACTGCAGCTAAGATCCAACAGAAGACTGGAATGTGGCACATGATGTGGAGGCTCCTTGATGTCTTTACGTGTGAGATGATTCTGTTGGCCAGGTCCTCATCACTGAATGTCTTCCTGAAATACTCCTCCTTCTGTGGGTCATTGAACCCTCGTACCTCTGTCACCTGGTCAACACACCCAGGAGGGATGTGATTGGTTGCTGCAGGTCTAGAGGTTATCCAGAGGAGAGCAGGTAGAAGCAGATTTCCCTTGATGAGGTTTGTCAGCAGCACGTCCACTGAGGTTGGCTCTGTGACATTACACCAGCTCTTACCAGTCTCGTAGTCGAGGGTCAGTCGGCACTCATCCAGACCATCAAGGACAAATATAACTTTGTACTTGCTTTCATTGCAGTTTCCTGGTTTTTGCAATTTTGTTAAAATGTGATTCAAAAAGTCCCTCTCAATCACTCTAGTCTCTAAGACACATTTATGTAGAAGTTCTACAAAACTGTACTTTTCCCCCCTCACCAAATTCAGCTCCCGAAAAGGGAGTGAAATTACGAATTGGACATCCTGATTGGCTTTCCCTTCAGCCCAATCCAGAATGAACTTCTGCACACAAACTGTTTTTCCAATGCCAGCGACTCCCTTTGTCAGCACAGTTCTGATAGGTTTGTCTTGTCCAGAGGATTGTTTGAAGATGTCATTGCAGAGGATTTGAGCCTCTGGTCTTGCTGGATTCTTGGACGTGATCTCGATCTGTCTCACCTCATGTTCCTGATTGACCTCTCCACTTCCACCCTCTGTGATGTAGAGCTCTGTGTAGATCTCATTGAGAAGTCGTTTATGGCCCTGCTTTGGTACCCCGTTGAAAACATGCTGAAACTTCTTTTTTACTTCCAGTTTATATTCATGTTGGAACTTCTCACCATCTTCATCTGAAGGACCTGACGATGGACAATGGTTATAGAATAGTTAGCAAGCATGTGTTGTTCTCTAGACGCTCAACAGTACACAATAAACAAATATACACACATTTTTTATTTTACAATATATCTGGTTATTGGAGAAAAAAAAATCTAAGCACATGAAATGAATGCACATTTCAAAGAAAAATTATCATTTTACCAGTTAACCAATAACAAACATACAAATACTGTATAACTTATTTAAGAAAATATATAGAATTTCAATTTCAACAATACAGTAGAATATACACTGCTCAAAAAATAAAGGGAACAATTAAACAACACAATGTAACTCCAAGTCAATCACACTTCTGTGAAATCAAACTGTCCACTTAGGAAGCAACACTGATTGACAATAAATTTCACATGCTGTTGTGCAAATGGAATAGACAACAGGTGGAAATTATAGGCAATTAGCAAGACACCCCCAATAAAGGAGTGGTTCTGCAGGTGGTGACCACAGACCACTTCTCAGTTCCTATGCTTCCTGGCTGATGTTTTGGTCACTTTTGAATGCTGGCGGTGCTTTCACTCTAGTGGTAGCATGAGACGGATTCTACAACCCACACAAATGGCTCAGGTAGTGCAGCTCATCCAGGATGGCACATCAATGCGAGCTGTGGCAAGAAGGTTTGCTGTGTCTGTCAGTGTAGTGTCCAGAGCATGGAGGCGCTACCAGGAGACAGGCCAGTACATCAGGAGACGTGGAGGAGGCCGTAGGAGGGCAACAACCCAGCAGCAGGACCGCTACCTCCGCCTTTGTGCAAATAGGAGCAGGAGGAGCACTGCCAGAGCCCTGCAAAATGACCTCCAGCAGGCCACAAATGTGCATGTGTCTGCTCAAACGGTCAGAAACAGACTCCATGAGGGTGGTATGAGGGCCCGGCGTCCACAGGGTGGGGGTTGTGCTTACAGCCCAACACCGTGCAGGACGTTTGGCATTTGCCAGAGAACACCAAGATTGGCAAATTCGCCACTGGCGCCCTGTGCTCTTCACAGATGAAAGAAGGTTCACACTGAGGACATGTGACAGACGTGACAGAGTCTGGAGACGCCGTGGAGAACGTTCTGCTGCCTGCAACATCCTCCAGCATGACCGGTTTGGCGGTGGGTCAGTCATGGTGTGGGGTGGCATTTCTTTGGGGGGCCGCACAGCAGTCAAGCTACCTCCATGTGCTCGCCAGAGGTAGCTTGACTGCCAGTAGGTACCGAGATGAGATCCTCAGACCCCTTGTGAGACCATATGCTGGTGCGGTTGGCCCTGGGTTCCTCCTAATGCAAGACAATGCTAGACCTCATGTGGCTGGAGTGTGTCAGCAGTTCCTGCAAGAGGAAGGCATTGATGCTATGGACTGGCCCGCCCGTTCCCCAGACTTGAATCCAATTGAGCACATCTGGGACATCATGTCTCGCTCCATCCACCAACGCCACATTGCACCACAGACTGTCCAGGAGTTGGCGGATGCTTTAGTCCAGGTCTGGGAGGAGATCCCTCAGGAGACCATCCGCCACCTCATCAGGAGCATGCCCAGGCGTTGTAGGGAGGTCATACAGGCACATGGAGGCCACACACACTACTGAGCTTGTTTTAAGGACATTACATCAAAGTTGGATCAGCCTGTAGTGTGGTTTTCCACTTTAATTTTGAGTGTGACTCCAAATCCAGACCTCCATGGGTTGATAAATTTGATTTCCATTGATCATTTTTTGTGTGATTTTGTTGTCAGCACATTCAACTATGTAAAGAAAAAAGTATTTAATAAGAATATTTCATTCATTCAGATCTAGGATGTGTTATTTTAGTGTTCCCTTTATTTTTTTGAGCAGTGTATTTATATTTGCTCAAAACCTTATAGACACAAGAATTCTGAATTACCTATTGGACAGTCTCTGTTTAGCTTCTCAGCGAGATCGTTGCGGCTAATCTTCTTCAGGATTATCAGTGTGATCTGCACAGCCACATTCCCCCTGTATTTCTGCACCATCTGATCCACTATGTCCAGTCCGTCAGATGTCTCCAGCTGGCCCTTTGGAATGTGAGGGAAGCCATCCAGCTGGTTTTCTGTAGTTAGATGCCACTTAAATCTCTTCAGCTCGTCAGAGCAGAGATCATCCAGAACGGCCAGGAGACGCTCTTTCACAGATATGGCCATTGTAGGTCAGTGGAGACTGTAAAACAGATGGAGTCATTGTAGGTCAGTGGAGACTGTTAAACAGCAGATGGGGCCATTATAGAGACTGTAAAACAGCAGATGGGGCCATTATAGGTTAGTGGAGACTGTTAAACAGATGGGGTCATTATATTGACTGTTAAACAGCAGATGGGGCCATTGTAGGTCAGTGGAGACTGTTAAACAGCAGATGGGGTCATTGTAGGTCAGTGGAGACTGTAAAACAACAGATGGGGTCATTATAGGTCAGTGGAGACTGTTAAACAGCAAATGGGGCCATTGTAGGTCAGTGGAGACTGTAAAACAACAGATGGGGTCATTATATAGACTTTTAAACAGCAGAAGGGGTCATTATAGGTCAGTGGAGACTGTTAAACAGCAGATGGGGTCATTGTAGATCAGTGGAGACTGTAAAACAGCAGATGGGGCCATTGTAGGTCAGTGGAGAATGTAAAACAACAGATGGGGTCATTATATAGACTGTAAAACAACAGATGGGGCCATTATAGAGACTGTTAAACAGCGGATGGGGCCATTATAGAGACTGTTAAACAGCAGATGGGGCCATTGTAGGTCAGTGGAGACTGTTAAACAGCAGATGGGGCCATTGTAGGTCAGTGGAGACTGTTAAACAGCAGATGGGGTCATTGTAGGTCAGTGGAGACTGTAAAACAACAGATGGGGTCATTGTAGGTCAGTGGAGACTGTAAAACAACAGATGGGGTCATTATAGGTCAGTGGAGACTGTTACACAGCAGATGGGCCATTATAGAGACTGTTAAACAGCAGATGGGGTCATTGTAGGTCAGTGGAGACTGTAAAACAGCAGATGGGGCCATTATAGGTTAGTGGAGACTGTTAAACAGATGGGGGCATTATAGAGACTGTTAAACAGCAGATGGGGGGTCATTGTAGGTCAGTGGAGACTGTTAAACAGCAGATGGGGTCATTGTAGGTCAGTGGAGACTGTAAAACAACAGATGGGGTCATTGTAGGTCAGTGGAGACTGTAAAACAACAGATGGGGTCATTATAGGTCAGTGGAGACTGTTACACAGCAGATGGGCCATTATAGAGACTGTTAAACAGCAGATGGGGTCATTGTAGGTCAGTGGAGACTGTAAAACAGCAGATGGGGCCATTATAGGTTAGTGGAGACTGTTAAACAGATGGGGGCATTATAGAGACTGTTAAACAGCAGATGGGTGGTCATTGTAGATCAGTGGAGACTGTTAAACAGCAGATGGGGGCATTGTAGGTCAGTGGAGACTGTAAAACAGCAGATGGGGCCATTATAGAGACTGTAAAACAACAGATGGGGCCATTATATAGACTGTTAAACAGCAGATGGGGCCATTGTAGGTCAGTGGAGACTGTTAAACAGCAGATGGGGCCATTGTAGGTCAGTGGAGACTGTTAAACAGATGGGGCCATTGTAGGTCAGTGGAGACTGTTAAACAGCAGATGGGGCCATTATAGAGACTGTTAAACAACAGATGGGGCCATTGTAGGTCAGTGGAGACTGTTAAACAACAGATGGGGCCATTATAGAGACTGTTAAACAGCAGATGGGGCCATTGTAGGTCAGTGGAGACTGTAAAACAACAAAGCATGTAGCGTCATAATCTACAAGCCCCGACATCTGCACTATTGTGAGAAATACATGTACATCATGATTTGCTATTACTTACATTACTACCATTTTCCACATAATATTCAGTAAAATATTTAGATGCCATTGGTGCTCAACCCCAGTAGAAAATAGGCGCTTAGGACAACAGTTAAAGCTCTGGCGCCCTCTGGTGGCATTTTCTAAGCAACACATATATTGTAAACTACCTTCATTAGATACATTTTGATTTCAAAACTAGAAGTCCTTACAAACACATAAGAACCCGTGGGATTCTGGTACAACAACGTAACTAAGACAGAGCAACAGCAGGCAAAGAAAAGACATACAAAATATGTCCGTTTATTTTGTATTTTTCGTTTTGGTTCCCGAATTGTCCCCATGCTGGGGAATAAGAGATTTGCAAATAAAATAAATAGAACATTTTAAAAAATCATAATAAATTGTCATATCTTTTAAAATGGCAAAATAGGGGGTAAATTGTGGCAAAAATAACGTGACCAAACATGGGTCTAAATTATTATTTTTTCCCCTGGTTTTCATATACTGTGTCTCTAGGACAGACACTTCAAATGATTTGTTTTCTGACTGTCTGTTTTGCCATAAACGTGTTATTCAATGCTTTTCAATGGGCTTTAGGCCAAATTAGACCTACAGGGGTTTAAAATGGCTTTGTTCTATTGGAACAAAGCTCAGAGCTTTTATCCAAACATGCACAGATTCCAATAGAACAAAGCCATTTTAGGTCTAATTTGGCCTAAAGCCCATAGAAAAGCATTAACATGCATGGCAAAACAGACAGTCAGAAAATAAATCCTTTGAAGTGTCTGTCCTAGAGACACAGTATATGAAAACCAGGGAAAAAAATACAAATAATTATTTTTGCCACAATTTACCCCCTATGCACATTTTGCCATTTTTACAGCCTGTTACTGGGTTACTTTTAAGACAACTCCCCTGAAGCTTGGTGAAGAAGCTGGATGCAGCTCATTTTTTATTTTTTTAATTATTTTACCTTTATTTAACTAGGCAAGTCAGTTAAGAACAAATTCTTATTTTCAATGACGGCCTAGGAACAGTGGGTTAACTGCCTGTTCAGGGGCAGAAAGACAGATTTTGTACCTTGTCAGCTCGGGGATTTGACCTTGCAACCTTTCGGTTACTAGTCCAATGCTCTAACCACTAGGCTACCCTGCCGCCCCATTGATGGTGGATGAGGTGAGTTTCCCACTACTATGTAAAGCACTGTAAAGTACCTCAGGTGGTAGAAGAGTGCTATATAAATCCAATCAATTATTATTAATTTACGTGTCTCTACTTCTACTTTGTCCTTTTCCAGATATGAAAGGAGACACCCCTCAGTTATTATTATAACAGTACAGTTTTATTGTGTCCCCAGACAAACACACCCGATTAAACTTGTCAACTACCTAAATCAGGTACCAGGCTGTAAAAATGGCAAAATGTGCATAGGGGGTAAATTGTGGCAAAAATAACGTATGTTTGTCCGGGTCTACAACAACAACGTGTTATGCCTCAGCCACAACGTCAATCTATTATCAATATGTCCACTCCTAGTTATAGAGTTTATCTTGTCAGCTCAACAACAACAAAAATGTTTATGTCGTGATCACAAAATAAATAAGTTGGGATCTTAACATGATGTCCTCTCTGGACTTTTGTATCTTCCTGATGACCAGCGCTCTGTATATTCTGACGGATGAGGTCTGAGATGGAACATGAAGCTAACTGAACCTGACTAGCGCTCTGTATATTCTGATGGATGAGGCCTGAGACGGAACATGAAGCTAACTGAACCTGACTAGCGCTCTGTATATTCTGATGGATGAGGCCTGAGATGGAACGTGAGGCTAACTGAACCTGACCAGCGCTCTGTATATTCTGATGGACGAGGCCTGAGATGGAACATGAAGCTAACTGAACCTGACTAGCGCTCTGTATATTCTGATGGATGAGGCCAGAGATGGAAAGCTCTGTATATTCTGACGGATGAGGTCTGAGATGGAACGCTCTGTATATTCTGACGGATGAGGCCTGAGATGGAACGTGAAGCTAACTGAACCTGACTAGCGCTCTGTATATTCTGACGGATGAGGCCTGAGATGGAACGCTCTGTATATTCTGACGGATGAGGTCTGAGATGGAACGCTCTGTATATTCTGACGGATGAGGTCTGAGATGGAACGCTCTGTATATTCTGACGGATGAGGCCTGAGATGGAACGTGAAGCTAACTGAACCTGACTAGCGCTCTGTATATTCTGATGGATGAGGCCTGAGATGGAACGTGAAGCTAACTGAACATGACTAGCGCTCTGTATATTCTGACGGATGAGGCCTGAGATGGAACGCTCTGTATATTCTGACGGATGAGGCCTGAGATGGAACGCTCTGTATATTCTGACGGATGAGGTCTGAGATGGAACGCTCTGTATATTCTGACGGATGAGGCCTGAGATGGAACGCTCTGTATATTCTGACGGATGAGGCCTGAGATGGAACGCTCTGTATATTCTGACGGATGAGGTCTGAGATGGAACGCTCTGTATATTCTGACGGATGAGGCCTGAGATGGAACGCTCTGTATATTCTGACGGATGAGGTCTGAGATGGAACGCTCTGTATATTCTGACGGATGAGGTCTGAGATGGAACGCTCTGTATATTCTGACGGATGAGGCCTGAGATGGAACGCTCTGTATATTCTGATGGATGAGGCCTGAGATGGAACGCTCTGTATATTCTGACGGATGAGGTCTGAGATGGAACGCTCTGTATATTCTGACGGATGAGGCCTGAGATGGAACGCTCTGTATATTCTGACGGATGAGGCCTGAGATGGAACGCTCTGTATATTCTGACGGATGAGGCCTGAGATGGAACGCTCTGTATATTCTGATGGATGAGGCCTGAGATGGAACGCTCTGTATATTCTGACGGATGAGGCCTGAGATGGAACGCTCTGTATATTCTGACGGATGAGGCCTGAGATGGAACGCTCTGTATATTCTGATGGATGAGGCCTGAGATGGAACGCTCTGTATATTCTGACGGATGAGGCCTGAGATGGAACGCTCTGTATATTCTGATGGATGAGGCCTGAGATGGAACGCTCTGTATATTCTGACGGATGAGGCCTGAGATGGAACGCTCTGTATATTCTGATGGATGAGGCCTGAGATGGAACGCTCTGTATATTCTGACGGATGAGGCCTGAGATGGAACGCTCTGTATATTCTGATGGATGAGGTCTGAGATGGAACGCTCTGTATATTCTGATGGATGAGGCCTGAGATGGAACGCTCTGTATATTCTGATGGATGAGGCCTGAGATGGAACGCTCTGTATATTCTGATGGATGAGGCCTGAGATGGAACGCTCTGTATATTCTGATGGATGAGGCCTGAGATGGAACGCTCTGTATATTCTGATGGATGAGGCCTGAGATGGAACGCTCTGTATATTCTGACGGATGAGGCCTGAGATGGAACGCTCTGTATATTCTGACGGATGAGGCCTGAGATGGAACGCTCTGTATATTCTGACGGATGAGGCCTGAGATGGAACGCTCTGTATATTCTGACGGATGAGGCCTGAGATGGAACGCTCTGTATATTCTGACGGATGAGGCCTGAGATGGAACATGAAGCTAACTGAACCTGACTAGCGCTCTGTATATTCTGATGGATGAGGCCAGAGATGTATATCTAGCTTACATGATAGTATACCCATCAAGCAGGCATCAACAGTCTAGTCGGAAGGCTACTACATGGGTCATATTCATTAGTTTACACCGCAGCCAACAGTTTTAAAACGTTGCATAAACAGTTTACTCCAAATGCTGTACGACGTGACCGAAACGGTTTCCGTTGCCAAATGTTTTGCTACGGTGGGCACTAATGAATACACACAACCTGTTTTGAGGAAGCATAAGTTGTTGTTAGACAATAGATATTGTGGAAAGTCTCTCTTTCAAACAAAATACCTGCTTGCATGAAAATCATTAACAGTAGATTCTAAAAAAGAAAATGTTTGTTTGTTTCTTGTTGTGTTTTAAGCCTGTGTTGAGCAGACAAGCCCATAGGCCTATGATACAGTGAGAGATCACCGTGGGGAACACAGATGGGCATGGAATGAATTCACCCCACCCATCTAATTTACATAATCAACTACAGTACCAGTCTAAAGTTTAGACACACCTACTCATTCAAGGGTTGTTCTTTATTTATTTTTTACAAAGCTGTCATCAAGGCAAAAAGGGTGGCTATTTTAAAGAATCTCAAATATAAAATATATTTAGATTTGTTTAACACCTTTTTGGTTACTACATGATGCCACGTGTTATTTCATAGTTTTGATTTCTTCACTGTTATTCTACAATGGAAAATAAAAAATTTCTATAAACAATAATAACAATAGAAAATAGTACAAATAAAGAAAAACCTTTGAATGAGTAGGTCCAAACTTTACTGGTCCTGTATATGAATACACATTATATCATCAACTATATGAATACACACAACAATATTATCAACTATATGAATACACACAACAATATTATCAACTATATGAATACACACAACAATATCATCAACTATATGAATACACACAACAATATTATCAACTATATGAATACACACAACAATATTATCAACTATATGAATACACACAACAATATCATCAACTATATGAATACACATAACAATATCATCAACTATATGACAATATCATCAACTATATGAATACACACAACAATATCATCAACTATATGACAATATCATCAACTATATGAATACACATTACAATATCATCAACTATATGACAATATCATCAACTATATGAATACACACAACAATATCATCAACTATATGAATACACATAACAATATCATCAACTATATGAATACACATAACAATATCATCAACTATATGAATAGACACAACAATATCATCAACTATATGACACTATCATCAACTATATGAATACACACAACAATATCATCAACTATATGAATACACATAACAATATCATCAACTATATGAATACACACAACAATATCATCAACTATATGACACTATCATCAACTATATGAATACACACAACAATATCATCAACTATATGAATACACATAACAATATCATCAACTATATGAAAACACAACAATATCATCAACTATATGACAATATCATCAACTATATGAATACACATAACAATATCATAAACTATATGAATACACAATTGTCGTCTTACCTGCTATCTCTCACCAGAAACAGAGTCTGGATGATCATTGGGTTGTAGAATTTTACTTTTGTTTGCTCAACTCATTTACATATCAGGTTCTACCTGTTTCTCTCGCTCCCTCTCCCTCTCTCTTTATGACTCTCTCTTTCTCAAACACACACACACACACACACACACACACACACACACACACACACACACACACAGCCAACCAATGGAACAAATAATACCTTCAGTAAATAAAACAGACACGTACAGAAACATGTCGTTGACTCAAAAGTTCCAAGAAATATTATATTTTTACTACCAACTGATATTGTATTCTAATGACATCATCGTGATGTATCACTGACACTTTCATTTGAGGCATTAGAATGTACGTAAGAGACATGATTGTGTAAAATCATCTTAAATTGTGTCAAATCTATGTCAATGTAGACCAGCATAAAGTACAACAACAGATCTATGTCAATGTAGACCAGCATAAAGTACAACAACAGATCTATGTCAATGTAGACCAGCATAAAGTACAACAACAGATCTATGTCAATGTAGACCAGCATAAAGTACAACAACAGATCTATGTCAATGTAGACCAGCATAAAGTACAACAACAGATCTATGTCAATGTAGACCAGCATAAAGTACAACAACAGATCTATGTCAATGTAGACCAGCATAAAGTACAACAACAGATCTATGTCAATGTAGACCAGCATAAAGTACAACAACAGATCTATGTCAATGTAGACCAGCATAAAGTACAACAACAGATCTATGTCAATGTAGACCAGCATATAGTACAACAACAGATCTATGTCAATGTAGACCAGCATAAAGTACAACAACAGATCTATGTCATTGTAGACCAGCATAAAGTACAACAACAAATCTATGTCAATGTAGACCAGCATAAAGTACAACAACAGATCTATGTCAATGTAGACCAGCATAAAGTACAAGAACAGATCTATGTCATTGTAGACCAGCATAAAGTACAACAACAGATCTATGTCATTGTAGACCAGCATAAAGTACAAGAACAGATCTATGTCATTGTAGACCAGCATATAGTACAAGAACAGATCGATGTCAATGTAGACCAGCATAAAGAACAACAACAGATCTATGTCAATGTAGACCAGCATAAAGTACAACAACAGATCTATGTCAATGTAGACCAGCATAAAGTACAAGAACAGATCTATGTCATTGTAGACCAGCATAAAGTACAACAACAGATCTATGTCAATGTAGACCAGCATAAAGTACAACAACAGATCTATGTCAATGTAGACCAGCATAAAGTACAACAACAGATCTATGTCAATGTAGACCAGCATAAAGTACAAGAACAGATCTATGTCATTGTAGACCAGCATAAAGTACAACAACAGATCTATGTCAATGTAGACCAGCATAAAGTACAACAACAGATCTATGTCAATGTAGACCAGCATAAAGTACAACAGATCTATGTCAATGTAGACCAGCATAAAGTACAACAACAGATCTATGTCAATGTAGACCAGCATAAAGTACAACAACAGATCTATGTCAATGTAGACCAGCATAAAGTACAACAACAGATCTATGTCAATGTAGACCAGCATAAAGTACAACAACAGATCTATGTCAATGTAGACCAGCATAAAGTACAACAACAGATCTATGTCAATGTAGACCAGCATAAAGTACAACAACAGATCTATGTCAATGTAGACCAGCATAAAGTACAACAACAGATCTATGTCAATGTAGACCAGCATATAGTACAACAACAGATCTATGTCAATGTAGACCAGCATAAAGTACAACAACAGATCTATGTCATTGTAGACCAGCATAAAGTACAACAACAAATCTATGTCAATGTAGACCAGCATAAAGTACAACAACAGATCTATGTCAATGTAGACCAGCATAAAGTACAAGAACAGATCTATGTCATTGTAGACCAGCATAAAGTACAACAACAGATCTATGTCATTGTAGACCAGCATAAAGTACAAGAACAGATCTATGTCATTGTAGACCAGCATATAGTACAAGAACAGATCGATGTCAATGTAGACCAGCATAAAGAACAACAACAGATCTATGTCAATGTAGACCAGCATAAAGTACAACAACAGATCTATGTCAATGTAGACCAGCATAAAGTACAAGAACAGATCTATGTCATTGTAGACCAGCATAAAGTACAACAACAGATCTATGTCAATGTAGACCAGCATAAAGTACAACAACAGATCTATGTCAATGTAGACCAGCATAAAGTACAACAACAGATCTATGTCAATGTAGACCAGCATAAAGTACAAGAACAGATCTATGTCATTGTAGACCAGCATAAAGTACAACAACAGATCTATGTCAATGTAGACCAGCATAAAGTACAACAACAGATCTATGTCAATGTAGACCAGCATAAAGTACAACAGATCTATGTCAATGTAGACCAGCATAAAGTACAACAACAGATCTATGTCAATGTAGACCAGCATAAAGTACAACAACAGATCTATGTCAATGTAGACCAGCATAAAGTACAACAACAGATCTATGTCAATGTAGACCAGCATAAAGTACAACAACAGATCTCTGTCAATGTAGACCAGCATAAAGTACAACAACAGATCTACAGTGCCTTGCGAAAGTATTCGGCCCCCTTGAACTTTGCGACCTTTTGCCACATTTATTGGATATTTCAAACTTTTTTAACAAATCAAAAACTGAAAAATTGGGCGTGCAAAATTATTCAGCCCCTTTAAGTTAATACTTTGTAGCGCCACCTTTTGCTGCGATTACAGCTGTAAGTCGCTTGGGGTATGTCTCTATCAGTTTTGCACATCGAGAGACTGACATTGTTTCCCATTCCTCCTTGCAAAACAGCTCGAGCTCAGTGAGGTTGGATGGAGAGCATTTGTGAACAGAAGTTTTCAGTTCTTTCCACAGATTCTCGATTGGATTCAGGTCTGGACTTTGACTTGGCCATCCTAACACCTGGATATGTTTATTTTTGAACCATTCCATTGTAGATTTTGCTTTATGTTTTGGATCATTATCTTGTTGGAAGACAAATCTCCGTCCCAGTCTCAGGTCTTTTGCAGACTCCATCAGGTTTTCTTCCAGAATGGTCCTGTATTTGGCTCCATCCATCTTCCCATCAATTTTAACCATCTTCCCTGTCCCTGCTGAAGAAAAGCAGGCCCAAACCATGATGCTGCCACCACCATGTTTGACAGTGGGGATGGTGTGTTCAGCTGTGTTGCTTTTACGCCAAACATAACGTTTTGCATTGTTGCCAAAAAGTTCAATTTTGGTTTCATCTGACCAGAGCACCTTCTTCCACATGTTTGGTGTGTCTCCCATGTGGCTTGTGACAAACTTTAAACGACACTTTTTATGGATATCTTTAAGAAATGGCTTTCTTCTTGCCACTCTTCCATAAAGGCCAGATTTGTGCAATATACGACTGATTGTTGTCCTATGGACAGAGTCTCCCACCTCAGCTGTAGATCTCTGCATTTCATCCAGAGTGATCATGGGCCTCTTGGCTGCATCTCTGATCAGTCTTCTCCTTGTATGAGCTGAAAGTTTAGAGGGACGGCCAGGTCTTGGTAGATTTGCAGTGGTCTGATACTCCTTCCATTTCAATATTATCGCTTGCACAGTGCTCCTTGGGATGTTTAAAGCTTGGGAAATCTTTTTGTATCCAAATCCGGCTTTAAACTTCTTCACAACAGTATCTCGGACCTGCCTGGTGTGTTCCTTGTTCTTCATGATGCTCTCTGAGCTTTTAACGGACCTCTGAGACTATCACAGTGCAGGTGCATTTATACGGAGACTTGATTACACACAGGTGGATTGTATTTATCATCATTAGTCATTTAGGTCAACATTGGATCATTCAGAGATCCTCACTGAACTTCTGGAGAGAGTTTGCTGCACTGAAAGTGAGGGGGCTGAATAATTTTGCACGCCCAATTTTTCAGTTTTTGATTTGTTAAAAAAGTTTGAAATATCCAATAAATGTCGTTCCACTTCATGATTGTGTCCCACTTGTTGTTGATTCTTCACAAAAAAATACAGTTTTACATCTTTATGTTTGAAGCCTGAAATGTGGCAAAAGGTCGCAAAGTTCAAGGGGGCCGAATACTTTCGCAAGGCATTGTATGTCAAATTAGACCAGCATAAAGTACAACAACAGATCTATGTCAATGTAGACCAGCATAAAGTACAACAACAGATCTATGTCAATGTAGACCAGCATAAAGTACAACAACAGATCTATGTCAATGTAGACCAGCATAAAGTACAACAACAGATCTATGTCAATGTAGACCAGCATAAAGTACAACAACAGATCTATGTCAATATAGACCAGCATAAAGTACAACAACAGATCTATGTCAATGTAGACCAGCATAAAGTACAACAACAGATCTATGTCAATGTAGACCAGCATAAAGTACAACAACAGATCTATGTCAATATAGACCAGCATAAAGTACAACAACAGATCTATGTCAATGTAGACCAGCATAAAGTACAACAACAGATCTATGTCAATGTAGACCAACATAAAGTATGTACCGCAGAGACCTTGCTTCCCTTCCTTGAGTACAACAACAGATCCACGATAGAGGTGTCTTATGTAATCATGCCATAGTGTGCTAGTCATTACAAATCAGGAAGGACGGACATGGTAAAGACAACTTGTCTAATATTATTTTCTTTGCAGTTCGGCCGTGGAAGTTTATTATGTGGTTTACATTTCTTACATGCTATTAAATATTTATGGTAAGTACTTTGGCGACAGCATCATGTTATGGGTATGCTTGTCATCGGCAGGGTCTGGGGAGTTTTTCAGGATCAAAATCAGTATAAAAAGGAGCAAAGCCCGTGTAAAAAGTTAGATGAAAACCTGCCTCAGTCTTCTGAAAACCTAAGCCTGGGATAGTTTTATTTTTCAGCGAGTAAAAGAGTGGCCCACAGGTGGATTGTATTTATCATCATTAGTCATTTAGGTCAAACTTTTTTAACAACTCAAAAACTGAAAAATTGGGCGTGCAAAATTATTCAGCCCCTTTACTTTCAGTGCAGCAAACTCTCTCCAGAAGTTCAGTGAGGATCTCTGAATGATCCAATGTTGACCTAAATGACTAATGATGATAAATACAATCCACCTGTGTGTAATCAAGTCTTCGTATAAATGCACCTGCACTGTGATAGTCTCAAATTTTGCACGCCCAATTTTTCAGTTTTTGATTTGTTAAAAAAGTTTGAAATATCCAATAAATGTCGTTCCACTTCATGATTGTGTCCCACTTGTTGTTGATTCTTCACAAAAAAATACAGTTTTATATCTTTATGTTTGAAGCCTGAAATGTGGCAAAAGTTCGCAAAGTTCAAGGGGGCCGAATACTTTCGCAAGGCACTGTATGTGGCCCTAAGAGTTCTGCAGTTGGTAGAATCGAATTACAGCTGTAATGGCTGCCAATGATGACGTCTCCCATCATGCTTGGGAATTACTTGGAAGCAGATTTCCAACATTAAAATCCCTTCCTACAGTATTTTATGGCCAACAATAAAAACAAAAACAATGTTTTTGCTGTCATAGAGCCAAACAACTGTAATGTTCACGAGTCTCCCCTTTCAATATTTGTTTGTAGCTCACATAGTTCGGGTTTTACAGACAATTGTCTTGTCCGGGTCCTCTCGTGTGTAGAAAAATACCGCTTTCACAAGTCCCATGTTATGGAATAGGCTCACAACTTTATATCAGCGGGAAAGAGGAGATTGAGCTATTCAATATTCAAAATGACAGTACAGGGCTTGTTGCAGAGGTAAATACAACTAGGAACTCTGAAATCTCCCACTTACGAATGTAGTGCTTTCAAGACAACTGGGAAATTTGAGAGAAAATAAAACCAGCTCAAACTGTGGAAAAAATAATAATTTAGAACGGTCATCTAAGTCAGAATTACAACTCGGGAACTCTGTCCTCTTTCTAGAGCTCCGACCTGAAGATCACTGATGTCATGAAGATCCCAGTCGTCTTGAAAGCACTATGTGCACTGTGCCATTGGTCCGCCACGTCTTCATTTATCGTCTTACAGGAACGATATACATAAGAGGAGAAATCTGAAGTCGTAACCCTTTCAGTGATGTAATCAGATCTCATGTCTGATTCCCAGTTCGTCACCCAGATCGCCGTAGAAGATCAAATAACGTGAATTGGCCATTTGAAACCAGATAGGGTCTAGATTGATCTGGTTTGGAAAGTACCTCACTGTCCGAAAATGTCTGAACGGATTTTCAAGGCTTGAAGATGGCTTGAAGATCTTAAAATTACCCTAGCAATGATTTTTTGAAATAACACCCAGACCCGGCGAGGAAACGTCAAACTTATTTACCCTACAGGAAACAAGTGACATAGATCAACAGCACATAAGGAGGATGCGTTCAAGGTCATGTCGTATTAAATGTGGAAGGAAAATAAATGCATTGCATTACGATGACCACCAAGGTGTACCCTTTCCATGCATACAACACCATGCGATGACCACCAAGGTGTACCCTTTCCATGCATACAACACCATGCGATGACCACCAAGGTGTACCCTTTCCATGCATACAACACCATGCGATGACCACCAAGGTGTACCCTTTCCATGCATACAACACCATGCGATGACCACCAAGGTGTACCCTTTCCATGCATACAATGTTTTTTTTTGTACTTTTGGTGACTTGACCTAAATTGCAAACTCTATTGAAAATGACCACTGCTCATGATTTATTCAGTGTCCGATCTGGAGCGTGATGTCACGACCTCTTGCTGGTCGGCTACTACGTAGCAACCTCGGGGTGCCAAAATCCCCGGGGGCTTCATTTATCAACCGTGCACAGGCACAAATCTGTGGTAAAAACATGTCTAGCAGAGTCACTTCGTTACGCACAGGCATTTTATTTTGAAGGAGTCGCACAGAGGAATTATATTTTAGATAGAGCAGAGAGGACTGAGTCAATGGGTCACCTCAAGACCTTCATGGGCTCCCGGAGATGTCTAAGACACTGCACCTCAGCGCTAGAGGCCTCACTGAGTCATTTAGAGCGCTGGGTTTCAGTTGCTGGATCGAATCCCCCGAGCTGACAAGGTAAAAAAAAATCTGTCGTTCTGCCACTGAACAAGGCAGTTAAACCCACTGTTCCCCGGGCGCCGAAGACGTGGATGTCGATTAAGGCAGCCCCCCCCCCCCCCCGATTCAGAAGGTTAGGATTAAATGCGAAAGACACATTTCAGTTGAAGGCATTCAGTTGTACAACTGACGAGGTATCACAACTTCCCCTTTAAAGATCATTTCCAATTGAACCAAACATAGGCAGCATGTACAGTAAATGTGGTCTCTCTCTCTAAAAAAAAAGGTGCATTGTAGACAAAGAGCGATCAGATTGTATCCCGGCCTTAATATATTCTAGCTCTAAATCTGTTGAAGTTGAAAAGATAAAACACTGACTTGATCATAACCAGAGAGGTAAAAGGCTTGATAAACTGATCATAACCAGAGGGGTAAAAGGCTTGATAAACTGATCATAACCAGAGGGGTAAAAGGCTTGATAAACTGATCATAACCAGAGAGGTAAAAGGCTTGATCAACTGATCATAACCAGAGAGGTAAAAGGCTTGATAAACTGATCATAACCAGAGGGGTAAAAGGCTTGATAAACTGATCATAACCAGAGGGGTAAAAGGCTTGATAAACTGATCATAACCAGAGGGGTAAAAGGCTTGATAAACTGATCATAACCAGAGAGGTAAAAGGCTTGATAAACTGATCATAACCAGAGGGGTAAAAGGCTTGATAAACTGATCATAACCAGAGGGGTAAAAGGCTTGATAAACTGATCATAACCAGAGGGGTAAAAGGCTTGATAAACTGATCATAACCAGAGGGGTAAAAGGCTTGATAAACTGATCATAACCAGAGGGCTAAAAGGCTTGATAAACTGATCATAACCAGAGGGGTAAAATGCTTGATAAACTGATCATAACCAGAGGGATAAAATGCTTGATGAACTGATCATAACCAGAGAGGTAAAATGCTTGATAAACTGATCATAACCAGAGAGGTAAAATGCTTGATAAACTGATAATAACCAGAGGGGTAAAATGCTTGATAAACTGATCATAACCAGAGAGGTAAAATGCTTGATAAACTGATAATAACCAGAGGGGTAAAATGCTTGATAAACTGATCATAACCAGAGAGGTAAAATGCTTGATAAGCTGATAATAACCAGAGGGGTAAAAGGCTTGATAAACTGATCATAACCAGAGGGGTAAAAGGCTTGATAAACTGATCATAACCAGAGAGGTAAAAGGCTTGATAAACTGATCATAACCAGAGAGGTAAAAGGCTTGATCAACTGATCATAACCAGAGAGGTAAAAGGCTTGATAAACTGATCATAACCAGAGGGGTAAAAGGCTTGATAAACTGATCATAACCAGAGGGGTAAAAGGCTTGATAAACTGATCATAACCAGAGGGGTAAAAGGCTTGATAAACTGATCATAACCAGAGAGGTAAAATGCTTGATAAGCTGATAATAACCAGAGGGGTAAAAGGCTTGATAAACTGATCATAACCAGAGGGGTAAAAGGCTTGATAAACTGATCATAACCAGAGAGGTAAAAGACTTGATAAACTGATCATAACCAGAGGGGTAAAAGGCTTGATAAACTGATCATAACCAGAGGGGTAAAAGGCTTGATAAACTGATCATAACCAGAGAGGTAAAAGGCTTGATAAACTGATCATAACCAGAGAGGTAAAAGGCTTGATAAACTGATCATAACCAGAGAGGTAAAAGGCGTGATAAACTGATCATAACCAGAGGGGTATAAGGCTTGATAAACTGATCATAACCAGAGAGGTAAAATGCTTGATAAACTGATCATAACCAGAGGGGTAAAAGGCTTGATAAACTGATCATAACCAGAGAGGTAAAAGGCTTGATAAACTGATCATAACCAGAGGGGTAAAAGGCTTGATAAACTGATCATAACCAGAGGTAAAAGGCTTGATCAACTGATCATAACCAGAGGGGTAAAAGGCTTGATAAACTGATCATAACCAGAGGGGTAAAAGGCTTGATAAACTGATCATAACCAGAGAGGTAAAAGGCTTGATAAACTGATCATAACCAGAGAGGTAAAAGGCTTGATAAACTGATCATAACCAGAGAGGTAAAATGCTTGATAAACTCGCCACATATACCGATTCAGTTCCCTCTTATATCTGAAGTAGTAGTAGTAGTAGTAGTGGTAGTGGTAGTAGTAGTAGTAGTAGTGGTAGTAGTAGCAGCAGCAGTAGCAGTAGTAGTAGTAGTAGTAGTAGTGGTAGTAGTTGTAGTAGTGGTAGTAGTAGTAGCAGTGGTAGTAGTAGTAGTAGTAGTAGTAGTAGCAGCAGTAGTAGCAGCAGCAGTAGTAGCAGCAGTAGTAGTAGTAGTAGTAGTGGTGGTAGTAGTAGTAGTAGCAGCAGCAGTAGTAGCAGTCATCATTGTTCATACCCTACAGGTACTCTCTCTCAGCTCTGTCCTATTCAGTCTGAGATACTCACTTTATTCACTGCTGTCCTGTTTGAATACTTTTTTTTTTTCATCTTAAAATTAATATTGTACCATAACCCTTTCTACTTTTACAGTCTATAACAAAACCTTTTACAACAGTCATCAGGTGGAGGTGGAGCCCGGCCTGCTCTACTGATAACAGACTGGGTGCTGCTAGTTCCTATTCAACCCGAGATACTCACAAAACCTTTTACAACAGTCAGCAGGTGGAGGTGGAGCCCGGCCTGCTCTACTGATAACAGACTGGTTGCTGCTAGTTCCTATTCAACCACGTGTTATAAAGGGAAAAGTCCATCTCTTATCATGCCTTCATGGTAGAAATGAAACAGGGCCTTTGGAAAGTATTCAGACCCCTTTCCTTTCCCCACATTTAGTTACGTTACAGCCTTATTCTAAAATGGATTCAATTGGTTTTTTCCCCCCTCATCAATCTACACACAATACCCCATAATGACATCACAATACCCCATAATGACATCACAATACCCCATAATGACAAAGCAAAAATAGTTTTTTTGAAATGTTTGCTAATTTTATATATATATATATATATATATATAAAAACAGAAATACCTTATTTACATAAGTATTCAGACCCTTTGCTATGAGACTCTAAATTGAGCTCAGGTGCATCCTGTTTCCATCGATCATCCTTGAGATGTTTCTACAACTTGATTAGGGGTCCACCTGTGGTAAATTCAATTCATTGGACAGGAAACAGGATTGTGTCGAGGCACAGTTCTGGGGAATTGCTGGACCTCTCTACCGGCAAATTTGGCCCCTATTTTCAGCACCAAACTGCTCTAATTCTTCAATGTTTGAGGGGTGCCCTCCACTAAATGCTGTTTCCAGATCTCTCCATTGGTTTCGGATGGGATTCAGGTCTGGACTCTTCGCTGGCCGCTCCAGAACAGTCTGGCGTTTCTTTTTGAACCATTCCTGGGTGCTTTTTGATGTGTGTTTGGGGTCGTTGTCCTGCTGGAAGACCTACAACCATCAATGGAGACCAGTTCTTAGACATTGGGTTTAACATTGGTCTCAAACACCTGATAAGACTTCTTTATGCCTTGTGGCACGTTCAACACAAAACACTAAAGCACACAGAGCTGGTAAAGGCTAATCTGATCCTGGGCTGTTTCACTACACACAGAGCTGGTAAAGGCTAATCTGATCCTGGGCTGTTTCATTACACACAGAGCTGGTAAAGGCTAATCTGATCCTGGGCTGTTTCAATACACACAGAGCTGGTAAAGGCTAATCTGATCCTGGGCTGTTTCATTACACACAGAGCTGGTAAAGGCTAATCTGATCCTGGGCTGTTTCATTACACACAGAGCTGGTAAAGGCTAATCTGATCCTGGGCTGTTTCCTTACACAAACCTGTTCCTTCTCTTGTATTCTTTCTCTCCTTCAGAGACACTGGCCGGGATTCAATCTGTGATATAAAGCTGCGTACTGGACAGGATTCAATCTGTGATATAAAGCTGCGTACTGGACAGGATTCAATCTGTGATATAAAGCTGCGTACTGGACTGGATTCAATCTATGATATAAAGCTGCGTACTGGACAGGATTCAATCTGTGATATAAAGCTGCGTACTGGACAGGATTCAATCTGTGTTATAAAGCTGCATACTGGACAGGATTCAATCTGTGATATAAAGCTGCGTACTGGACAGGATTCAATCTGTGTTATAAAGCTGCATACTGGACAGGATTCAATCTGTGATATAAAGCTGCGTACTGGACAGGATTCAATCTGTGATATAAAGCTGCGTACTGGACAGGATTCAATCTGTGATATAAAGCTGCGTACTGGACAGGATTCAATCTGTGATATAAAGCTGCGTACTGGACAGGATTCAATCTGTGTTATAAAGCTGGGTACTGGACAGGATTCAATCTGTGTAATAAAGCTGCGTACTGGTCAGCTGACAATGAAACTTTTACATGCAATTTATGCATGAACAAACATCTTCAGCATTTACCATAAATGTGATCTCCGTGAACGTTGGGAACAAACAGACAGACCAGACAAACAGACAAAACCAGACAGACAGACAGACCAGACAAACAGACCAGACAGACAGACCAGACAAAACAGACCAGACAGACAGACAGACCAGACAAACAGACAGACAAACCAGACAGACGGACCAGAAAAACAGACCAGACAGACCAGAAAAACAGACCAGACAGACCAGACAAACAGACAGACCAGACAAACAGACAGACCAGACAAACAGACCAAACCAGACAAACAGACAGACCAGACAGAGACAGACAGACAGACCAGACAAACAAACAGACAGACCAGACAGACAGACAGACAGACCAGACAAACAAACAGACAGACCAGACAAACAAACAGACAGACCAGACAAACAGACAGACCAAACCAGACAGACCAGACAAACAGACAGACCAGACAAACAGACCAAACCAGACAAACAGACAGACAGACCATACCAGACAGACAGACCATCAGACCATACCAGACCGAAACAGGTTAACAGACAGACAGAAACAGGTTAACAAACAGACAGAAACAGATTAACAAACAGACAGAAACAGGTTAACAAACAGACAGAAACAGGTTAACAAACAGACAGAAACAGGTTAACAAACAGACAGAAACAGGTTAACAAACTGACAGACCAGACAGACAGACAGACAGACCAGACAAACAAACAGACAGACCAGACAAACAAACAGACAGACAGACCAGACAAACAGACAGACCAAACCAGACAGACCAGACAAACAGACCAAACCAGACAGACAGACAGACCGACCATCAGACCATACCAGACCGAAACAGGTTAACAAACAGACAGAAACAGGTTAACAAACAGACAGAAACAGGTTAACAAACAGACCGAAACAGGTTAACAAACAGACCGAAACAGGTTAACAAACAGACAGAAACAGGTTAACAAACAGACCGAAACAGGTTAACAAACAGACCGAAACAGGTTAACAAACAGACCGAAACAGGTTAACAGACAGATACAGGTTAAAACAGACAGAAACAGGTTAACAAACAGACAGAAACAGGTTAACAAACAGACCGAAACAGGTTAACAAACAGACAGAAACAGGTTAACAAACAGACAGAAACAGGTTAACAAACAGACAGAAACAGGTTAACAAACAGACAGAAACAGGTTAACAAACAGACAGAAACAGGTTAACAAACAGACAGAAACAGGTTAACAAACAGACAGAAACAGGTTAACAAACAGACAGAAACAGGTTAACAAACAGACAGAAACAGGTTAACAAACAGACAGAAACAGGTTAACAAACAGACAGAAACAGGTTAACAAACAGACCGAAACAGGTTAACAAACAGACAGAAACAGGTTAACAAACAGACAGAAACAGGTTAACAAACAGACAGAAACAGGTTAACAAACAGACAGAAACAGGTTAACAAACAGACAGAAACAGGTTAACAAAAAAAGTACTTTATTTTTTTACACGTCAGTTTGATTCATGTCCCGAAAAAATAATGCACACTTAAAAACTAGTGCACACTTAAAAACTAGTGCACACTTAAAAACTAGTGCATGTATACAAATATAAAATAATTATAATAATGCATACTTACAAATGATATAAATATGTAACAGCACAGTAATGTACTCAATGGTTTAACAGCGTATGTTCTGAGACGGCTTGTTTCCCTAATGGTACCTTATTCCACTTATAGCGCACTACATAGGGAATAGGTCCCATAGTAGTGCACTACATAGGGAATAGGGCCCATAGTAGTGAACTACATAGGGAATAGGGCCCATAGTAGTGCACTACATAGGGAATAGGGCCCATAGTAGTGCACTACATAGGGAATAGGGACCATAGTAGCACACTACATAGGGAATAGGGCCCATAGTAGTGCACTACATAGGGAATAGGGCCCATAGTAGCGCACTACATAGGGAATAGGGACCATAGTAGCACACTACATAGGGAATAGGGCCCATAGTAGCACAATACATAGGGAATAGGGCCCATAGTAGCACACTACATAGGGAATAGGGCCCATAGTAGCACACTACATAGGGAATGGGGACCATAGTAGCACACTACATAGGGAATAGGGCCCATTGTAGTGCACTACATGGGGAATAGGGCCCATAGTAGTGCACTACATAGGGAATAGGGACCATAGTAGCACACTACATAGGGAATAAGGCCCATAGTAGTGCACTACATAGGGAATAGGGACCATAGTAGCACACTACATAGGGAATAAGGCCCATAGTAGTGCACTACATAGGGAATAGGGCCCATAGTAGTGCACTACATAGGGAATAGGGCCCATAGTAGCGCACTACATGGGGAATAGGGCCCATAGTAGTGCACTACATAGGGAATAGGGACCATAGTAGTGCACTACATAGGGAATAGGGTGAAATTTGGGACAACCCCTTACACTCAACAGACAAATCAAAAAGCACGTCTTCTTGATTTATATGAAATAAAACCAAGGCTCAAATGAAGAAGTGAGGCCACAGGAGAGCGACATCAAAGCGTAAGGCCCAGTAGGCTGCTACTGGCTCCATCTTCAGACAACACACCTGCTGTAGTCACTGGATGTCCCAGTGAAAAGCTGCATCTCTAATGGGACCCTATCCCCCCATATGGGCCCCGGTCATTAATGACTTCCTTTCCCCCCATATGGGCCCCGGTCATTAATGACTTCCAATCCCCTCATATGGGCCCCGGTCATTAATGACTTCCTATTCCCCCATATGGGCCCTGGTCAAATGTAGAATGAGTTGCCACTTGGGACACACACCCCCAGTGAAAATGAGTAGCATGAGTCCATGGACAGAATATATTACTAAGGTGTTTGAGGCTTGAGACTTGCTGATCAGCCTGACTAACACAACACCTTATTGAGACTTGATCAGCCTGACTAACCCAACACCTTATTGAGACTTGTTGATCAGCCTGACTAACCCAACACCTTATTGAGACTTGTTGATCAGCCTGACTAACACAACACCTTATTGACACTTGTTGATCAGCCTGACTAACCCAACACCTTATTGAGACTTGTTGATCAGCCTGACTAACCCAACACCTTGACACTTGTTGATCAGCCTGACTAACCCAACACCTTATTGAGACTTGTTGATCAGCCTAACCCAACACCTTATTGACACTTGTTGATCAGCCTAACCCAACACCTTATTGACACTTGTTGATCAGCCTGACTAACCCAACACCTTATTGACACTTGTTGATCAGCCTGACTAACCCAACACCTTATTGACACTTGTTGATCAGCCTGACTAACCCAACACCTTATTGAGACTTGTTGATCAGCCTGACTAACACAACACCTTATTGACACTTGTTGATCAGCCTGACTAACCCAACACCTTATTGAGACTTGTTGATCAGCCTGACTAACCCAACACCTTGACACTTGTTGATCAGCCTGACTAACCCAACACCTTGACACTTGTTGATCAGCCTGACTAACCCAACACCTTATTGAGACTTGTTGATCAGCCTAACCCAACACCTTATTGACACTTGTTGATCAGCCTGACTAACCCAACACCTTATTGACACTTGTTGATCAGCCTGACTAACCCAACACCTTATTGACACTTGTTGATCAGCCTGACTAACCCAACACCTTATTGAGACTTGTTGATCAGCCTGACTAACCCAACACCTTATTGACACTTGTTGATCAGCCTGACTAGCCCAACACCTTATTGAGACTTGTTGATCAGCCTGACTAACCCAACACCTTATTGACACTTGTTGATCAGCCTGACTAACCCAACACCTTATTGACACTTGTTGATCAGCCTGACTAACCCAACACCTTATTGACACTTGCTGATCAGCCTGACTAACCCAACACCTTATTGACACTTGTTGATCAGCCTGACTAACCCAATACCTTATTGACACTTGTTGATCAGCCTGACTAACCCAACACCTTATTGACACTTGTTGATCAGCCTGACTAACACAACACCTTATTGACACTTGTTGATCAGCCTGACTAACCCAACACCTTATTGACACTTGTTGATCAGCCTGACTAACCCAATAGCGTATGGCTCAAGAGGTTCAATAATATAATAACACCTACTAACCAACAGATAAAGTGCCAACAAGGAAAAAGCGGTATCTGCTGAACGCAGAAGGCTACAGTCAAATTATCCTATATTTGGCCCAAATGACACCCTGTTCCCTATAAAGTGCACTACTTTTGAACTGGTCATTTAGGGTGCCATTTGGGATATAGCCAGAAGGATATAATAATGTGTATTACATTCATTTAAATAAAGCAGGTTTAAAGCCAGCCAGGTCTCTCCCTAGACTAGTTACTGGTTACAGACAACAGGTCTCTCCCTAGACTAGTTACTGGTTACAGACAACAGGTCTCTCCCTAGACTAGTTACTGGTTACAGACAACAGGTCTCTCCCTAGACTAGTTACAGACAACAGGTCTCTCCATAGGCTAGTTACTGGTTACAGACAACAGGTCTCTCCCTAGACTAGTTACTGGTTACAGACAACAGGTCTCTCCCTAGACTAGTTATAGGTTACAGACAACAGGTCTCTCCCTAGACTAGTTACAGACAACAGGTCTCTCCCTAGACTAGTTACTGGTTACAGACAACAGGTCTCTCCCTAGACTAGTTACTGGTTACAGACAACAGGTCTCTCCCTAGACTAGTTACTGGTTACAGACAACAGGTCTCTCCCTAGACTAGTTATAGGTTACAGACAACAGGTCTCTCCCTAGACTAGTTACTGGTTACAGACAACAGGTCTCTCCCTAGACTAGTTACTGGTTACAGACAACAGGTCTCTCCCTAGACTAGTTACTGGTTACAGACAACAGGTCTCTCCCTAGACTAGTTATAGGTTACAGACAACAGGTCTCTCCCTAGACTAGTTACTGGTTACAGACAACAGGTCTCTCCCTAGACTAGTTACTGGTTACAGACAACAGGTCTCTCCCTAGACTAGTTATAGGTTACAGACAACAGGTCTCTCCCTAGACTAGTTACTGGTTACAGACAACAGGTAGACTAGTTATAGGTTACAGACAACAAACAGACTGCAACGCAGGGCTTGGGTCAAGAGAAGTGTGGTGTAGGATGCCGTTTGAGGTGTGGCACTATGGAAAGCAGCGTCTGGGAGGTCAAGGGTCAAAGGCCACCCAGGCAGAGGTCAAGGGTGGGTGACCTCACTCTCTTTACCAGTACTCAACATAGAGGGGGGCGGGATCTGACTGATGGGACAGGTTTCAACAGCCGGCGTCTGTGATTGGACAGATATCCATTCACTCACTCCCTGTGGGGAATAACATTGCACTGTCTGTCAAATAAATATTCAACCTAGTCCACCCGGTTCTATTGGAGAGAAAAGATGAGAACATTCAGGTTCCGTTGGAGAGAACAGATCAGAACATTCTGGTTCCCTTGGAAAGAACAGATGAGAACATTCTGGTTACATTGAACACACCAGAACATTCTGGTTCTGCTGGAAGGAACACACCAGAACATTCCGGTTCCGTTAGAGAGAACACACCAGAACATTCCGGTTCTGTTGGAAGGAACACACCAGAACATTCCGGTTCCGATGGGGAGAACAATTCAGAATATTCCAGTTACATTGGATAGAAAAAAATCAGAATATTCTGATTCTTTCCTCTGATGGCAATAAATGCAAACTGGGGCAGTCTCTTATAGTCTCTTAACAGAGTACATCTTCAAAAGCACACAATGCCCATTTAAAAATAAAAATAAACCTAGCTGGTATTCTGAGTCTGTTTGACGGAGGAGAGCAGGTCAGATGGCCTTCTGATTTCCCACAAATTCTGCAAGATGAAGGGAATCTTGAAAACGTCCAGGCACCCGTTCAAAGGAGAGTTGAACAAACAGAGTTTGGGAGAAACAGTAAGAGTTGTTGGAAGGGATTTGTCCTGGAGAAGTCTTTAGTTAAGGGAGGGATGGAGGGAGGAGTAACAGGAGGGATTTGTCCTGGAGAAGTCTTTAGTTAAGGGAGGGATGGAGTAACAGGAGGGATTTGTCCTGGAGAAGTCTTTAGTTAAGGGAGGGAGGAGTAACAGGAGGGATTTGTCCTGGAGAAGTCTTTAGTTAAGGGAGGGATGGAGTAACAGGAGGGATTTGTCCTGGAGAAGTCTTTAGTTAAGGGAGGGATGGAGTAACAGGAGGGATTTGTCCTGGAGAAGTCTTTAGTTAAGGGAGGGATGGAGTAACAGGAGGGATTTGTCCTGGAGAAGTCTTTAGTTAAGGGAGGGATGGAGGGAGGAGTAACAGGAGGGATTTGTCCTGGAGAAGTCTTTAGTTAAGGGAGGGATGGAGTAACAGGAGGGATTTGTCCTGGAGAAGTCTTTAGTTAAGGGAGGGATGGAGTAACAGGAGGGATTTGTCCTGGAGAAGTCTTTAGTTAAGGGAGGGATGGAGTAACAGGAGGGATTTGTCCTGGAGAAGTCTTTAGTTAAGGGAGGGATGGAGTAACAGGAGGGATTTGTCCTGGAGAAGTCTTTAGTTAAGGGAGGGAGGAGTAACAGGAGGGATTTGTCCTGGAGAAGTCTTTAGTTAAGGGAGGGATGGAGTAACAGGAGGGATTTGTCCTGGAGAAGTCTTTAGTTAAGGGAGGGATGGAGTAACAGGAGGGATTTGTCCTGGAGAAGTCTTTAGTTAAGGGAGGGAGGAGTAACAGGAGGGATTTGTCCTGGAGAAGTCTTTAGTTAAGGGAGGGATGGAGTAACAGGAGGGATTTGTCCTGGAGAAGTCTTTAGTTAAGGGAGGGATGGAGGGAGGAGTAACAGGAGGGATTTGTCCTGGAGAAGTCTTTAGTTAAGGGAGGGATGGAGTAACAGGAGGGATTTGTCCTGGAGAAGTCTTTAGTTAAGGGAGGGATGGAGGGAGGAGTAACAGGAGGGATTTGTCCTGGAGAAGTCTTTAGTTAAGGGAGGGAGGAGTAACAGGAGGGATTTGTCCTGGAGAAGTCTTTAGTTAAGGGAGGGATGGAGTAACAGGAGGGATTTGTCCTGGAGAAGTCTTTAGTTAAGGGAGGGATGGAGGGAGGAGTAACAGGAGGGATTTGTCCTGGAGAAGTCTTTAGTTAAGGGAGGGATGGAGTAACAGGAGGGATTTGTCCTGGAGAAGTCTTTAGTTAAGGGAGGGATGGAGGGAGGAGTAACAGGAGGGATTTGTCCTGGAGAAGTCTTTAGTTAAGGGAGGGATGGAGTAACAGGAGGGATTTGTCCTGGAGAAGTCTTTAGTTAAGGGAGGGATGGAGTAACAGGAGGGATTTGTCCTGGAGAAGTCTTTAGTTAAGGGAGGGATGGAGTAACAGGAGGGATTTGTCCTGGAGAAGTCTTTAGTTAAGGGAGGGAGGAGTAACAGGAGGGATTTGTCCTGGAGAAGTCTTTAGTTAAGGGAGGGATGGAGGGAGGAGTAACAGGAGGGATTTGTCCTGGAGAAGTCTTTAGTTAAGGGAGGGAGGAGTAACAGGAGGGATTTGTCCTGGAGAAGTCTTTAGTTAAGGGAGGGATGGAGTAACAGGAGGGATTTGTCCTGGAGAAGTCTTTAGTTAAGGGAGGGATGGAGGGAGGAGTAACAGGAGGGATTTGTCCTGGAGAAGTCTTTAGTTAAGGGAGGGAGGAGTAACAGGAGGGATTTGTCCTGGAGAAGTCTTTAGTTAAGGGAGGGATGGAGTAACAGGAGGGATTTGTCCTGGAGAAGTCTTTAGTTAAGGGAGGGATGGAGGGAGGAGTAACAGGAGGGATTTGTCCTGGAGAAGTCTTTAGTTAAGGGAGGGATGGAGTAACAGGAGGGATTTGTCCTGGAGAAGTCTTTAGTTAAGGGAGGGATGGAGGGAGGAGTAACAGGAGGGATTTGTCCTGGAGAAGTCTTTAGTTAAGGGAGGGATGGAGTAACAGGAGGGATTTGTCCTGGAGAAGTCTTTAGTTAAGGGAGGGATGGAGTAACAGGAGGGATTTGTCCTGGAGAAGTCTTTAGTTAAGGGAGGGATGGAGTAACAGGAGGGATTTGTCCTGGAGAAGTCTTTAGTTAAGGGAGGGAGGAGTAACAGGAGGGATTTGTCCTGGAGAAGTCTTTAGTTAAGGGAGGGATGGAGGGAGGAGTAACAGGAGGGATTTGTCCTGGAGAAGTCTTTAGTTAAGGGAGGGATGGAGGGAGGAGTAACAGGAGGGATTTGTCCTGGAGAAGTCTTTAGTTAAGGGAGGGAGGAGTAACAGGAGGGATTTGTCCTGGAGAAGTCTTTAGTTAAGGGAGGGAAGGATGGATGGATGGAGGGGTGGAGGGAGAAGTAGAGGGCGGGATGGAAGGAGAAGAGGGAGGGATGGATGGAGGGAGGGATGGTGGGAGGAGTAGAGGGAGGAAGGAGTGGAGGTAGAGTGCTCCCATAATTTATACACACATATCAGAAACATTGATATCCTTAGAAATCTCCTCTCTCTCTCTGCTACCTCTTCCCTGCACAGCCTCCCGGTCAGAGGAGAGGAAGAGGGGGTTGGAGGAGGAGTTCTCTGTAAGGAGGGAGGTTGTCTTTAAGCAACCTGTCCTCTCCTGTTCGCCCACTCAGACCAGCCCAGAGTCTTTAGCCATCTTGTAGAAGATTCCTCTCTTGGTGATGAGAGTGGAGGGAGAGTCAAACTCTGCCATCTCCCCTTTATCCAGGACCAGCACTCTGAAGGGAGGAGAGAGAGAGATGAGAGAGAAAGTGCAGGTGTGTGTGCTTTCATATATTACCTGGTGTAGTCCATGATAGTATTGAGTCAGTCTATATATAACCTGGTGTAGTCCATGATAGTACTGAGTCAGTCTATATATTACCTGGTGTAGTCCATGATAGTATTGAGTCAGTCTATATATTACCTGGTGTAGTCCATGATAGTATTGAGTCAGTCTATATATAACCTGGTGTAGTCCATGATAGTATTGAGTCAGTCTATATATAACCTGGTGTAGTCCATGATAGTATTGAGTCAGTCTATATATTACCTGGTGTAGTCCATGATAGTATTGAGTCAGTCTATACAGTATATTACCTGGTGTAGTCCATGATAGTATTGAGTCAGTCTATATATTACCTGGTGTAGTCCATGATAGTATTGAGTCAGTCTATATATTACCTGGTGTAGTCCATGATAGTATTGAGTCAGTCTATATATAACCTGGTGTAGTCCATGATAGTATTGAGTCAGTCTATATATTACCTGGTGTAGTTCATGATAGTATTGAGTCAGTCTATACAGTATATTACCTGGTGTAGTCCATGATAGTATTGAGTCAGTCTATATATTACCTGGTGTAGTCCATGATAGTATTGAGTCAGTCTATATATTACCTGGTGTAGTCCATGATAGTATTGAGTCAGTCTATATATTATCTGGTGTAGTCCATGATAGTATTGAGTCAGTCTATATATTACCTGGTGTAGTCCATGATAGTATTGAGTCAGTCGATATATTACCTGGTGTAGTCCATGATAGTATTGAGTCAGTCTATACAGTATATTACCTGGTGTAGTCCGTGATAGTTTTGAGTCAGTCTATATATTACCTGGTGTAGTCCGTGATAGTATTGAGTCAGTCTATATATTAACTGGTGTAGTCCATGATAGTATTAAGTCAGTCTATATATTACCTGGTGTAGTCCATGATAGTATTGAGTCAGTCTATATATTACCTGGTGTAGTCCGTGATAGTATTGAGTCAGTCTATATAGTATATTACCTGGTGTAGTCCATGATAGTATTGAGTCAGTCTATATATTACCTGGTGTAGTCCATGATAGTATTGAGTCAGTCTATACAGTATATTACCTGGTGTAGTCCATGATAGTATTGAGTCAGTCTATATATTACCTGGTGTAGTCCGTGATAGTATTGAGTCAGTCTATATATTACCTGGTGTAGTCCATGATAGTATTGAGTCAGTCTATATATTACCTGGTGTAGTCCATGATAGTATTGAGTCAGTCTATATATTACCTGGTGTAGTCCATGATAGTATTGAGTCAGTCTATATATTACCTGGTGTAGTCCATGATAGTATTGAGTCAGTCTATATATTACCTGGTGTAGTCCGTGATAGTATTGAGTCAGTCTATACAGTATATTACCTGGTGTAGTCCATGATAGTATTGAGTCAGTCTATATATTATCTGGTGTAGTCCATGATAGTATTGAGTCAGTCTATATATTACCTGGTGTAGTCCATGATAGTATTGAGTCAGTCTATATATTACCTGGTGTAGTCCGTGATAGTATTGAGTCAGTCTATATATTACCTGGTGTAGTCCATGATAGTATTGAGTCAGTCTATATATTACCTGGTGTAGTCCATGATAGTATTGAGTCAGTCTATATATTACCTGGTGTAGTCCATGATAGTATTGAGTCAGTCTATATATTACCTGGTGTAGTCCGTGATAGTATTGTCAGTCTATATATTACCTGGTGTAGTCCATGATAGTATTGAGTCAGTCTATATATTACCTGGTGTAGTCCATGATAGTATTGAGTCAGTCTATATATTACCTGGTGTAGTCCATGATAGTATTGAGTCAGTCTATATATTACCTGGTGTAGTCCATGATAGTATTGAGTCAGTCTATACAGTATATTACCTGGTGTAGTCCATGATAGTATTGAGTCAGTCTATATATTACCTGGTGTAGTCCATGATAGTATTGAGTCAGTCTATATATAACCTGGTGTAGTCCATGATAGTATTGAGTCAGTCTATATATTACCTGGTGTAGTCCATGATAGTATTGAGTCAGTCTATATATTACCTGGTGTAGTCCATGATAGTATTGAGTCAGTCTATATATAACCTGATGTAGTCCATGATAGTATTAAGTCAGTCTATATATTACCTGGTGTAGTCCGTGATAGTATTGAGTCAGTCTATATATTACCTGGTGTAGTCCATGATAGTATTGAGTCAGTCTATATATTACCTGGTGTAGTCCATGACAGTATTGAGTCAGTCTATACAGTATATTACCTGGTGTAGTCCATGATAGTATTGAGTCAGTCTATATATTACCTGGTGTAGTCCATGATAGTATTGAGTCAGTCTATATATTACCTGGTGTAGTCTGTGATAGTATTGAGTCAGTCTATATATTACCTGGTGTAGTCCATGACAGTATTGAGTCAGTCTATATATTACCTGGTGTAGTCCGTGATAGTATTGAGTCAGTCTATATATTATCTGGTGTAGTCCATGATAGTATTGAGTCAGTCTATATATTACCTGGTGTAGTCCATGATAGTATTGAGTCAGTCTATACAGTATATTACCTGGTGTAGTCCATGATAGTATTGAGTCAGTCTATATATTATCTGGTGTAGTCCGTGATAGTATTGAGTCAGTCTATATATTACCTGGTGTAGTCCATGATAGTATTGAGTCAGTCTATATATTACCTGGTGTAGTCCGTGATAGTATTGAGTCAGTCTATATATTACCTGGTGTAGTCCGTGATAGTATAGAGTCAGTCTAAATATAACCTGGTGTAGTCCATGATAGTATTGAGTCAGTCTATATATTACCTGGTGTAGTCCATGACAGTATTGAGTCAGTCTATATATTACCTGGTGTAGTCCATGATAGTATTGAGTCTGTGTGCGATGGTCAGGACAGTGCAGTCATCAAACTGGGTTCTGATGGTGGACTGGATCAGGTTGTCTGTCTCCAGGTCCACAGCAGCTGTGGCCTCATCCAGAACCAAGATCTTCGTCTTCCTCAGGAGGGCTCGGGCCAGACACACCAGCTGGCGCTGACCCAGACTGGAGAGAGATTATGTTAATGAGAGAGAGAGAGGTTAAGAAACAAGAAGGAGAGAGAAGAGAGGTATGGAGAGAGGACAGAGGTAAGGAGAGGAGGAGAGAGGTAAGAAGAGGAGGAGAGAGGAGAGAGGTAAGAAGAGGAGGAGAGAGGAGAGAGGTAAGAAGAGGAGGAGAGAGGAGAGAGGTAAGAAGAGAAGGAGAGAGGAAAAAAGAGGAAGAGAGGAGGAGAGAGGTAAGGAGAGGAGGAGAGAGCAGAGAAGAGGAGGAGAGGAGGAGAGAGGTAAGGAGAGGAGGAGAGAGGAGAGAAGAGGAGGAGAGGAGGAGAGGAGGAGAGAGGTAAGGAGAGGAGGAGAGAGGAGAGAAGAGGAGAGAGGTAAGGAGAGGAGGAGAGAGGAGAGAGGTAAGGAGAGGAGGAGAGAGATAAGGAGAGGAGGACAGAGGTAAGGAGAGAAGGAGAGAGGGAAGAAGAGGAGAGAAGGACGAGAGAGCGAACCAGAAGCTGTGTGTGTATGTAATGCTATGTAGGCCTATATATGGTATATGTAGGCCTATGTATGGTGAATGTAGGCCTATGTTGCCTTGTGTACCTGAGGTTCTCTCCTCCCTCTGAACACTCGTGGTTGAGTTTGTCCGGCAGGCCCGACACAAAGCTCTTGAGATGGGAGAGCTCCAGGGCTCTCCACACCTCCTCATCAGAGTAGCCATCGAAGGGGTCCAGATTCATCCTCAGAGACCCAGAGAACAACACTGGATCCTGGAGGGGGAGGGAGGAGGGGGGAGAGGGGGAGAGCCATGAGAGAGAGGGGGAGAGAGGGAAAGGAGGAAGGGGAGGGGGGGAGGGGTGAGGGAGGGAGAGGATAAATAAAGATATTTTAAATATAACAGGTCTCCAGAAGAGTGTGGGTCAGTTTGAGTGTGTCTGTATGGGCCGTGGGTGTGTACCTGTGGTATGATGGTGATCCTGGAGCGGAGTTCATGGAGACCCAGCGTAGCGATGTTAACTCCATCGATATGAATCTCTCCCTCACACGCCTCGATGATGCGGAACAATCCTAGAGTCAGAGAGGACTTCCCTGCTCCTGTACGACCTACTATACCCACCTGGAACAACAACAACAACAGTCAATTCCCTGCTCCTGTACGACCTACTATACCCACCTGGAACAACAACAAGTCACTACCCTGCTCCTGTACGACCTACTATACCCACCTGGAACAACAACAAGTCACTACCCTGCTCCTGTACGACCTACTATACCCACCTGGAACAACAACAAGTCACTACCCTGCTCCTGTACGACCTACAA
The DNA here is from genome assembly GCF_057628025.1 of Oncorhynchus mykiss. Taxonomy (NCBI): domain Eukaryota; kingdom Metazoa; phylum Chordata; class Actinopteri; order Salmoniformes; family Salmonidae; genus Oncorhynchus; species Oncorhynchus mykiss. Next base: position 76,980,066 of record NC_143034.1, on the reverse strand, counting down.
TACCCACCTGGAACAACAACAACAACAGTCAATTCCCTGCTCCTGTACGACCTACTATACCCACCTGGAACAACAACAACAGTCACTACCCTGCTCCTGTACGACCTACTATACCCACCTGGAACAACAACAAGTCACTACCCTGCTCCTGTACGACCTACTATACCCACCTGGAACAACAACAACAACAACAGTCCCTACCCTGCTCCTGTACGACCTACTATACCCACCTGGAACAACAACAACAACAGTCCCTACCCTGCTCCTGTACGACCTACTATACCCACCTGGAACAACAACAAGTCACTACCCTGCTCCTGTACGACCTACTATACCCACCTGGAACAACAACAAGTCACTACCCTGCTCCTGTACGACCTACAATACCCACCTGGAACAACAACAACAACAACAGTCAATTCCCTGCTCCTGTACGACCTACTATACCCACCTGGAACAACAACAACAGTCACTACCCTGCTCCTGTACGACCTACTATACCCACCTGGAAAAACAACAACAACAACAGTCAATTCCCTGCTCCTGTACGACCTACTATACCCACCTGGAACAACAACAAGTCACTACCCTGCTCCTGTACGACCTACTATACCCACCTGGAACAACAACAACAAGTCACTACCCTGCTCCTGTACGACCTACTATACCCACCTGGAACAACAACAAGTCACTACCCTGCTCCTGTACGACCTACTATACCCACCTGGAACAACAACAACAACAACAGTCAATTCCTGCTCCTGTACGACCTACTATACCCACCTGGAACAACAACAAGTCACTACCCTGCTCCTGTACGACCTACTATACCCACCTGGAACAACAACAAGTCACTACCCTGCTCCTGTACGACCTACTATACCCACCTGGAACAACAACAACAACAGTCAATTCCCTGCTCCTGTACGACCTACTATACCCACCTGGAACAACAACAAGTCACTACCCTGCTCCTGTACGACCTACTATACCCACCTGGAACAACAACAACAGTCACTACCCTGCTCCTGTACAACCTACTATACCCACCTGGAACAACAACAACAAGTCACTTCCCTGCTCCTGTACGACCTACTACACCCACCTGGTACAATAACAACAGTCACTACCCTGCTCCTGTACAACCTACTATACCCACCTGGAACAACAACAAGTCACTACCCTGCTCCTGTACGACCTACTATACCCACCTGGAACAACAACAACAACAACAGTCAATTCCCTGCTCCTGTACGACCAACTATACCCACCTGGAACAACAACAACAACAACAACAACAACGTCAATTCCCTGCCCCTGTACGACCTACTATACCCACCTGGAACAACAACAACAGCCTCATCCCCCGTCACGCGGCCTAATCGTCACGCGGCCTAATCCCCTCCCGTCACGCGGCCTAATCCTCTCCCGTCACGCGGCCTAATCCCCTCCCGTCACGCGGCCTAATCCCCTCCCGTCACGCGGCCTAATCCCCTCCCGTCACGCGGCCTAATCCTCTCCCGTCACGCGGCCTAATCCTCTCCCGTCACGCGGCCTAATCCCCTCCCGTCACGCGGCCTAATCCCCTCCCGTCACGCGGCCTAATCCCCTCCCGTCACGCGGCCTAATCCCCTCCCGTCACGCGGCCTAATCCCCTCCCGTCACGCGGCCTAATCCCCTCCCGTCACGCGGCCTAATCCCCTCCCGTCACGCGGCCTAATCCCCCGTCACTCAGCCTAATCCCCTCCTGTCACGCGGCCTAATCCCCCGTCACTCGGCCTAATCCCCCGTCACTCGGCCTAATCCCCCGTCACTCGGCCTAATCCCCCGTCACTCGGCCTAATCCCCCGTCACTCGGCCTAATCCCCCGTCACTCGGCCTAATCCCCCGTCACTCGGCCTAATCCCCCGTCACTCGGCCTAATCCCCCGTCACTCGGCCTAATCCCCCGTCACTCGGCCTAATCCCTCCAGTCACACAGTCCGTACCCCCCCCATCACATACCTTCTCTCCTCCGTGGATGGCTACGGTGATGTTGCGTACGGCCAGTTCCTGGTCCTCTCTGTATCGCAGACCAAACCCTCTGATGTCTATGTTGCCTGCTGTGGGCCAGCCTGGAGGCAGAGACGATAGGTCATGTCTCCAGTCCGCCTGGGAGGGGACAAACAGAGGTATATACACACACACAGTCATACACACAGAGTTCCCGTGTACACAACTAAATAAATAAAATAACTGTTTTAAAGAAGTAGAAAGACCAGCTGACTGAAGGACAGTATGGCAGGTCATATGTTATTTTATAGAAATACCAGCTGACTGAAGGACAGTATGGCAGGTCATATGTTATTTTATAGGAGTAGAAAGACCAGCTGACTGAAGGACAGTATGGCAGGTCATATGTTATTTTATAGAAAGACCAGCTGACTGAAGGACAGTATGGCAGGTCATATGTTATTTTATAGAAGTAGAAAGACCAGCTGACTGAAGGACAGTATGGCAGGTCATATGTTATTTTATAGAAATACCAGCTGACTGAAGGACAGTATGGCAGGTCATATGTTATTTTATAGAAGTAGAAAGACCAGCTGACTGAAGGACAGTATGGCAGGTCATATGTTATTTTATAGGAGTAGAAAGACCAGCTGACTGAAGGACAGTATGGCAGGTCATATGTTATTTTATAGAAATACCAGCTGACTGAAGGACAGTATGGCAAGTCATATGTTATTTTATAGGAGTAGAAAGACCAGCTGACTGAAGGACAGTATGGCAGGTCATATGTTATTTTATAGGAGTAGAAAGACCAGCTGACTGAAGGACAGTATGGCAGGTCATATGTTATTTTATAGAAATACCAGCTGACTGAAGGACAGTATGGCAAGTCATATGTTATTTTATAGGAGTAGAAAGACCAGCTGACTGAAGGACAGTATGGCAGGTCATATGTTATTTTATAGGAGTAGAAAGACCAGCTGACTGAAGGACAGTATGGCAGGTCATGTGTTATTTTATAGGAGTAGAAAGACCAGCTGACTGAAGGACAGTATGGCAGGTCATATGTTATTTTATAGGAGTAGAAAGACCAGCTGACTGAAGGACAGTATGGCAGGTCATATGTTATTTTATAGGAGTAGAAAGACCAGCTGACTGAAGGACAGTATGGCAGGTCATATGTTATTTTATAGGAGTAGAAAGACCAGCTGACTGAAGGACAGTATGGCAGGTCATATGTTATTTTATAGAAAGACCAGCTGACTGAAGGACAGTATGGCAGGTCATATGTTATTTTATAGGAGTAGAAAGACCAGCTGACTGAAGGACAGTATGGCAGGTCATATGTTATTTTATAGGAGTAGAAAGACCAGCTGACTGAAGGACAGTATGGCAGGTCATATGTTATTTTATAGAAAGACCAGCTGACTGAAGGACAGTATGGCAGGTCATATGTTATTTTATAGTAAGACCAGCTGACTGAAGGACAGTATGGCAGGTCATATGTTATTTTATAGAAGTAGAAAGACCAGCTGACTGAAGGACAGTATGGCAGGTCATATGTTATTTTATAGGAGTAGAAAGACCAGCTGACTGAAGGACAGTATGGCAGGTCATATGTTATTTTATAGAAAGACCAGCTGACTGAAGGACAGTATGGCAGGTCATATGTTATTTTATAGTAAGACCAGCTGACTGAAGGACAGTATGGCAGGTCATATGTTATTTTATAGAAGTAGATTTGGTTGACCAATAACAGTCTTCCAAAATGCCGTCACAGCTCTACAACACACACAGTCACAACAACACACACAGTCACAACAACACACACAGTCACAACAACACACACAGTCACAACAACACACACAGTCACAACAACACACACAGTCACAACAACACACACAGTCACAACAACACACAGTCACAACAACACACACAGTCACAACACACACAGTCACAAAAACAGCTCTACCTACAGAGTTGTGTATGAGAACATCAACACACACAGTCACAACACACACAGTCACAACAACACACAGTCACAACAACACACACAGTCACAACACACAGTCACAACAACACACACAGTCACAACAACACACACAGTCACAACACACACAGTCACAACACACACAGTCACAAAAACAGCTCTACCTACAGAGTTGTGTATGAGAACATCAACACACACAGTCACAACACACACAGTCACAACAACACACAGTCACAACAACACACACAGTCACAACACACAGTCACAACAACACACACAGTCACAACAAACACAGTCACAACAAACACAGTCACAACACACACAGTCACAACAACAGCTCTACCTACAGAGTTGTGTATGAGAACATAAACACACACAGACGTACCTCTTTCTCTGTGTCTTCGTACTCCTTGACTCTCTCAACGGCCACAATGTTGGTTTCCAGATCTGAAGACATCCTCACTAGCCAGGTCAGAGAGGCCGTCAGCTACAGGACAGAGAGACAGAGAGACAGAAAGACAGGGGCAGAGAGAAGGAGAGGCAGAGGCAGAGAGAAGGAGAGGCAGAGGCAGAGAGAAGGAGAGGCAGAGACAGAGAGAAGGAGAGGCAGAGAGAGAGAAGGAGAGGCAGAGAGAGAGAAGGAGAGGCAGAGACAGAGACAGAAAGAGAGGCAGAGAGAAGGAAAGGCAGAGCGAGAGAAGGAGAGGCACAGACAGAGAGAGACAGAAAGACAGAGGCAGAGAGAAGGAGAGGCAGAGAGAGAGAGGAGGCAGAGTAGAGTCAGAATGGTTTGAGTCACAAAGTATTAAAAGCTATCTATGATGTCATCTATGAACAGCTGAGACTCACACATGAGGTCTCAGGACTGACTTGGTTAAACAATCTGGGGTCTCAGGACTGACAGGGTTAAACAACCTGGGGTCTCAGGACTGGCAGGGTTAAACAACCTGGGGTCTCAGGACTGATAGGGTTAAACAACCTGGGGTCTCAGGACTGATAGGGTTAAACAACCTGGGGTCTCAGGACTGATAGGGTTAAACAACCTGGGGTCTCAGGACTGGCAGGGTTAAACAACCTGGGGTCTCAGGACTGATAGGGTTAAACAACCTGGGGTCTCAGGACTGATAGGGTTAAACAACCTGGGGTCTCAGGACTGATAGGGTTAAACAACCTGGGGTCTCAGGACTGACAGGGTTAAACAACCTGGGGTCTCAGGACTGATAGGGTTAAACAACCTGGGGTCTCAGGACTGATAGGGTCGAACAACCTGGGGTCTCAGGACTGATAGGGTTAAACAACCTGGGGTCTCAGGACTGACAGGGTTAAACAACCTGGGGTCTCAGGACTGACAGGGTTAAACAACCTGGGGTCTCAGGACTGATAGGGTTAAACAACCTGGGGTCTCAGGACTGATAGGGTTAAACAACCTGGGGTCTCAGGACTGATAGGGTTAAACAACCTGGGGTCTCAGGACTGATAGGGTTAAACAACCTGGGGTCTTAGGACTGATAGGGTTAAACAACCTGGGGTCTCAGGACTGATAGGGTTAAACAACCTGGGGTCTCAGGACTGATAGGGTTAAACAACCTGGGGTCTCAGGACTGACAGGGTTAAACAACCTGGGGTCTCAGGACTGATAGGGTTAAACAACCTGGGGTCTCAGGACTGATAGGGTTAAACAACCTGGGGTCTCAGGACTGATAGGGTTAAACAACCTGGGGTCTCAGGACTGACAGGGTTAAACAACCTGGGGTCTCAGGACTGATAGGGTTAAACAACCTGGGGTCTCAGGACTGATAGGGTTAAACAACCTGGGGTCTCAGGACTGATAGGGTTAAACAACCTGGGGTCTCAGGACTGATAGGGTTAAACAACCTGGGGTCTCAGGACTGATAGGGTTAAACAACCTGGGGTCTCAGGACTGATAGGGTTAAACAACCTGGGGTCTTAGGACTGATAGGGTTAAACAACCTGGGGTCTCAGGACTGACAGGGTTAAACAACCTGGGGTCTCAGGACTGACAGGGTTAAACAAGCTGGGGTCTCAGGACTGACAGGGTTAAACAACCTGGGGTCTCAGGACTGATAGGGTTAAACAAGCTGGGGTCTCAGGACTGACAGGGTTAAACAACCTGGGGTCTCAGGACTGACAGGGTTAAACAACCTGGGGTCTCAGGACTGACAGGGTTAAACAAGCTGGGGTCTCAGGACTGACAGGGTTAAACAACCTGGGGTCTCAGGACTGAGGGGTCTCAGGGGGGGGGGTACCTGACCGGCTGTGAAACTAAACCAAAGAATGAAGGGAACTCATCCGTTTTTTTAAATGAAACACCATCCTACGGTTCCAGTGTCCACACACACACACACACACACACGTTACTGACCTGTAGTGCGTATGAGATGGACAGGCCCATGATCCCAGGGCTGAGGCTCTCTCTAGCCATCACAGCAAACAGAGCAGCAAACATTACGATACAGTTCCCAACAAACTCCAGACGCACCGCCAGCCACCTACAACACACAGAGATATTAGAGACATTACGGTACCGTTCCCTACAAACTCCAGACGCACCGCCAGCCACCTACAACACACAGAGATATTAGAGACATTACGGTACCGTTCCCTACAAACTCCAGACGCACCGCCAGCCACCTACAACACAGAGAGATATTAGAGACATTACGGTACCGTTCCCTACAAACTCCAGACGCACCGCCAGCCACCTACAACACAGAGAGATATTAGAGACATTACGGTACCGTTCCCTACAAACTCCAGACGCACCGCCAGCCACCTACAACACAGAGATATTAGAGACATTACGGTACCGTTCCCTACAAACTCCAGACGCACCGCCAGCCACCTACAACACAGAGATATTAGAGACATTACGGTACCGTTCCCTACAAACTCCAGACGCACCGCCAGCCACCTACAACACAGAGATATTAGAGACATTACGGTACCGTTCCCTACAAACTCCAGACGCACCGCCAGCCACCTACAACACAGAGATATTAGAGACATTACGGTACCGTTCCCTACAAACTCCAGACGCACCGCCAGCCACCTACAACACAGAGATATTAGAGACATTACGATACCGTTCCCTACAAACTCCAGACGCACCGCCAGCCACCTACAACACAGAGATATTAGAGACATTACGGTACCGTTCCCTACAAACTCCAGACGCACCGCCAGCCACCTACAACACACAGAGATATTAGAGACATTACGGTACCGTTCCCTACAAACTCCAGACGCACCGCCAGCCACCTACAACACACAGAGATATTAGAGACATTACGGTACCGTTCCCTACAAACTCCAGACGCACCGCCAGCCACCTACAACACACAGAGATATTAGAGACATTACGATACAGTTCCCAACAAACTCCAGACGCACCGCCAGCCACCTACAACACACAGAGATATTAGAGACATTACGGTACCGTTCCCTACAAACTCCAGACGCACCGCCAGCCACCTACAACACACAGAGATATTAGAGACATTACGGTACCGTTCCCTACAAACTCCAGACGCACCGCCAGCCACCTACAACACACAGAGATATTAGAGACATTACAGTACCGTTCCCTACAAACTCCAGACGCACCGCCAGCCACCTACAACACAGAGATATTAGAGACATTACGATACCGTTCCCTACAAACTCCAGACGCACCGCCAGCCACCTACAACACAGAGATGTTCCCTACAAACTCCAGACGCAGGTGAATGTTAATAGTACCTGCTATAAATGTTGACCAGGTCTCATTAGTATGGAGTTTGTTGTAAAAATATTTTATATCTCAACATGACTTATTGATTCATCCAATTAAGGTGTGTGTGTGTGACGGCGCTCCTCACCGGTTGGCTACGATGCTGGGGTAGTATGCTTTCTGGTTGTGGTCAACTCGACCGTCACTCTCCCTGATGAAGCGTTCCTGCTCCCCAAAGGCTCGGATGACGCTGGCGCCTAGCAACGTCTCGTTGAAGTGTGTGTAGACCGGGGAGCGACTGACCGACTCCAGACGCTTCAACTGACGAGACGACGCCACGTAGAAACGCTGTGGGGAGGGATGACACGGAGGGATGACACGGAGGGATGACACGGAGGGATGACACGGAGGGATGACATGGAGGGATGACATGGAGGGATGTGATGGAGGGATGACATGGAGGGATGACATGGAGGGATGACATGGAGGGATGACATGGAGGGATGTGATGGAGGGATGACATGGAGGGATGTGATGGAGGGATGACATGGAGAGATGTGATGGAGGGATGACATGGAGGGATGACATGGAGGGATGACATGGAGGGAGATAAAATAACAGTGAGTAGGGAGAGAGGGATCTCTCTCTCATCCCCCCTCTTTCTCCCTCCCCCCCACTCACACCCCTATCTCTCTAACCCCGCCCCCCCCCCCTCAGCGACCCACCTGGACAAAGAAGTAGAGTATCCCCAGAGGAGGTATGATAATAGCCACTAGTGGAGTAGCGATCAGTATGACCACACAGGATCCTACTACGTTGAACATGGAGCCCATGAACATCTTAATGATACTGGGGAGAGAGGAGAGATAAGGCAGCATTACATGGCATCAACTGCAGGAGACACAAATTTCAGACAATTTCACATTTTCATAAATACACAATACACAAAAATGTTATACAGACATAATAAAATCGACAACTTAAAAAATAAATATTTTAAGGATTTTCTGTACAAATATATATCTATATATTTTCCGTAAAAACCTTGGGATGATGGAGTCAATGGTGTCTGTCTCCTTGGAGAAACGGTTCACCAGGTTACCGCTGGGGGTCCGCTCGAAGAAGGACATGGGGGAGCGCAGTACGTTGTACAGCATGGACTGGTGGAGGTAGCGTGATGCTAATATACCACCGATAGAGACAGAGATGGAGTAGCAGAACACAGCTATGCCTGCGAGAGAGAGAGGGTATGGGGAGAGAGAGGGGGGAAGGGGGTATGAGGGGAGAGAGAGAGGGGGGGGGTATGGTGAGAGAGAAAGAGAGAGAGAGAGGGGAATGGGGTATGAGGGGAGAGAGAGGGGGGGAGGAGCGGGGGGGTATGGTGAGAGAGAGGGGAAGGGGGTATGAGGAGAAGGGGAAAGAGCGAGGAGAGGAGAGCAAGGGGAAGGGGTTATGGGGAGTAGGGGACAGAGAAGGGGAGGAGAGAGTGGGGAAGGGGGTTTGGGGAGAAGAGAGGGGAGAGAGGAAGGGAGAGAGTTAAACATGAAGACTTGTAGACAGACCAGGGTACCACCCACAGAGACAGAGATTAACACACACCAACGTCCTTACCCTGTGAGGCCCCCAGAGCTCCGTACACCCCCAGTCTCATCTCTCTGCTGGGCTGGGTTCCGTTGACGACTGGGTCGTCAGTCCACAGACTGAGCCAGTAGTTAGAGAAGAGAGAGGCGAAGTGGTGACTGAAGAACAGGAAGATACTGACGCAGGACAACACCACCCCTATAGCCTTCATATACTCCCAGAATACTGACAACTTCACCTAGAGGGGGGGGGGGGGGGGGGAAGAGGGGGAGAGAGAGAGAGAGAGAGAGAGAGAGAGATACCAAGAACAGAGGAGAGAAAGACAGAGACAGAGACAGAGAGAGAGAGATACCAAGAACAGAGAGGAGAGAAAGACAGAGACAGAGAGCGAGAGAGAGAAAGAGACCAAGAACAGAGAGGAGAGAAAGACAGAGAGCGAGAGAAAGAGACCAAGAAAAGAGCGAGAGAGACCAAGAGAAGAGGTTCAATGTAAGAGATGGACAGTTGCTCTGAGGCTCTGGTATACTACATTGACTGTTCATAGGGAGTCATTTAAGATCTCACACACAGTCTCTTACCCGCCCGGTGTTGGCCTTGTCAGCCTCTGTGATTCTCCCCACCTCAGCGTTCTTGGCCTTCTTCCCCAGGACCTCTCCTTCTGTCCTCACTGCTGATGTACTGGTATGGTTCTGACTGGAGACAGAGAGAGAGCGAGAGAGAGAGAGCGAGAGAGCGAGCGAGAGAGCGAGCGAGAGAGAGAGAGCGAGAGAGAGAGAGAGGGGAGAGGGAGACAGAGAGAGACAGAGAGAGAGAGAGAGAGACAGAGAGAGAGACAGAGAGAGAGAGACAGAGAGAGAGAGACAGAGAGAGAGAGACAGAGAGAGAGACAGAGAGAGACAGAGACGGAGAGAGTTGTACTGGTATGGTTCTGACTAGAGACAGAGAGACAGAGAGAGTGTGCCAGAGATTTGAGATGTTTGTAGAGTTTAGCGTGAGCTGTAAAAGCCAGGGATTTCAGCAGAGTGGGGTGTTCACTCACCCAATCACAGCAGCAGGAAGTCCATTCTCCAGTCCTCTCTTTGGTGCAGAGTCTAGACATCCCAGAGAAGAGACCTGGTCAGACCTTTCACTGATTATAGGGAGTACATCACACACTCTAGACTCAAAACACACACACACTCTCTCTCACACACAAGCACAAGCACACACACACACACACACAGCTAGAATAACCCTAGCAGCATTAGCGCCACACAAAGCAGGGTCAGAACAGCTCCAAGGAAACACCTGCCCCCTTAGCAGTGGTCTCAGGTCAGATCCCCACACCCCAATCCTAACCTTAACTACTAGGATAGAAACTAAGGAGCAGGGTTGAGCAGTATCCAGATGGGAAAAGGGGGAGATACCTAGTCCGTTGTACAACTGAATGCATTCAACTGAAATGTGTCTTCTGGCGTTTAACCCAACCTCCCCTGAATGTCATACTGTTTCTGTACCATACCGAGGTGTACGGTATTACCGGACGTGCACACAAGGGGGCGCTGTTTCCCCCCCAAAAAAACCACACAAAACAATTTAGGCACCAGGGATCTTAATCCAGGAAGGGGGGGGGGTTGAATATCTCTGCTGTAACCAAGACGCTTCATCCTGACATCCAGCTACTTACTAAGTTAGCAAACCGAACGCAGAGCTGGAGTCCTGAACTGGAGAGAACTTATTTCAACACATCTTTAGATGTCTTATAGTTCAACTTGAACTTTAAGAGTTGTATAAACAGTGGAGTGGCTCGTAGCGAGGAAGTCGTACCGTCTGTATGTCTGAAACACTTCTCTATACAGTATACGCGGTATATCTCCCAAGCCTACTAAGGATGTTTCCCAAATGCACCCTATTCCCTAAATAGTGCACTACTTTTGATTGGGGTATGATGGGGCCCCGGGTCAAAAGTAGTGCACTATATAGGGAATAGGTAAATCGTGCACTATACAGGGCTCTGGTCTAAAGCAGTGCACTTTACAGGGCTCTGGTCTAAAGCAGTGCACTATACAGGGAATAGGGTGCCCTTTGGGAAGCACACTGAACCTGACCCCAGAGCTGTGCTTAATACATCATAAGCAACCAGGGTATCCATCCAGTATCACTGATATCAATCATGTTGTAATGATACCAACCAGGGTATCCATCCAGTATCACTGATATCATGTTCTAATGATACCAACCAGGGAATCCATCCAGCATCACTGATATCATGTTATAATGATACCAACCAGGGTATCCATCCAGCATCACTGATATCATGTTAAAATGATAGCAACCAGGGTATCCAACCAGCATCACTGATATCATGTTATAATGATACCAACCAGCGAATCCATCCAGCATCACTGATATCATGTTATAATGATACCAACCAGGGTATCCATCCAGCATCACTGATATCATGTTATAATGATACCAACCAGGGTATCCATCCAGCATCACTGATATCATGTTATAATGATACCAACCAGGGTATCCATCCAGCATCATTGATATCATGTTATAATGATACCAACCAGGGTATCCATCCAGTATCACTGATATCATGTTATAAAGATAGCAACCAGGGTATCCATCCAGCATCACTGATATCATGTTATAATGATAGCAACCAGGGTATCCATCCAGTATCACTGATATCATGTTATAATGATACCAACCATGGTATCCATCCAGTATCACTGATATCATGTTATAATGATACCAACCAGGGTGTCCATCCAGCATCACTGATATCATGTAGTAACGATACCAATCAGGGTATCCATCCAGCATCACTGATATCATGTTATAATGATACCAACCAGGGTATCCATCCAGCATCACTGATATCATGTTATAATGATACCAACCAGGGTATCCATCACTGATATCATGTTGTAATGATACCAACCAGGGTATCCATCCAGCATCACTGATATCATGGCATAATGATCCCAACCAGGGTATCCATCCAGCATCACTGATATCATGTAGTAACGATACCAATCAGGGTATCCATCCAGCATCGCTGATATCATGTAGTAACGATACCAACCAGGGAATCCATCCAGCATCACTGATATCATGTAGTAACGATACCAACCAGGGTATCCATCCAGCATCACTGATATCATGTTATAATGATACCAACCAGGGTATTCATCCAGCATCACTGATATCATGTTATAATGATACCAACCAGGGTATCCATCCAGCATCACTGATATCATGTAGTAACGATACCAACCAGGGAATCCATCCAGCATCACTGATATCATGTAGTAACGATACCAACCAGGGTATCCATCCAGCATCACTGATTTCATGTTATATTGATACCAACCAGGGTATCCATCCAGCATCACTGATATCATGTAGTAACGATACCAATCAGGGTATCCATCCAGCATCACTGATATCATGTAGTAACGATACCAACCAGGGAATCCATCCAGCATCACTGATATCATGTAGTAACGATACCAACCAGGGTATCCATCCAGCATCACTGATATCATGTTATAATGATACCAACCAGGGTATCCATCCAGCATCACTGATATCATGTTCTAATGATACCAGTGAGATAAACTCTCTGTGTTGTCACAACTAAATGGTTTTAAACATCACCCCATGCTCATGTCAAAAAGTGCTTCTGTGTCTTCAAACCCTTGACAAGATGCCGTATAAACTCAACTGGTTTCATGCATTGTAAACCCATTCAAATTGATCAGAACATTTCCACCCAAACTATGAAATTGTGTCAACGCCAGCCAGAATCTCATGCAGTTCCTTCCCCATCACACTCAGACCCCAGGATCCAGCCCCACCCAACCCTGACACCTCACAGCCTCAGCCCATTTGCCCAGAAATCATCACTCAATCAGCCCTCCTCCCAGCCATCCAGCCCTCCTCCCACCCATCATCACTCAATCAGCCCTCCTCCCAGCCATCCAGCCCTCCTCCCAGCCATCATCACTCAATCAGCCCTCCTCCCAGCCATCCAGCCCTCCTCCCACCCATCATCACTCAATCAGCCCTCCTCCCAGCCATCCAGCCCAGAACCCAGCCATCATCACTCAATCAGCCCTCGTCCCACCCATCATCACTCATTCAGCCCTCCTCCCAGCCATCATCACTCATTCAGCCCTCCTCCCAGCCATCATCACTCAATCAGCCCTCATCCCAGCCATCCAGCCCAGAAACCACACATCATCACTCATTCAGCCCTCCTCCCAGCCATCATCACTCAATCAGCCCTCATCCCAGCCATCCAGCCCAGAAACCACACATCATCACTCAATCAGCCCTCCTCCCAGCCATCCAGCCCATCGTCACTCAATCAGCCCACCTCCCAGCCATCCAGCCCACCTCCCAGCCCAT
>NC_143034.1:76851370-76961370 GCF_057628025.1 Oncorhynchus mykiss | reverse complement strand
ACAACAAGCAGGGGAGATGGTGCTAATGTGGTGGTGTTAAACTGGTACAGACAACAAGCAGGGGAGACGGTGCTAATGTGTTGAACTGGTACGGACAACAAGCAGGGGAGACGGTGCTAATGTGGTAAACTGGTACGGACAACAAGCAGGGGAGACGGTGCTAATGTGGTGGTGTTAAACTGGTACGGACAACAAGCAGGGGAGACGGTGCTAATGTGGTAAACTGGTACGGACAACAAGCAGGGGAGACGGTGCTAATGTGGTGGTGTTGAACTGGTACGGACAACAAGCAGGGGAGACGGTGCTAATGTGTTAAACTGGTACGGACAACAAGCAGGGGAGACGGTGCTAATGTGTTAAACTGGTACAGACAACAAGCAGGGGAGACGGTGCTAATGTGTTAAACTGGTACGGACAACAAGCAGGGGAGACGGTGCTAATGTGTTAAACTGGTACAGACAACAAGCAGGGGAGACGGTGCTAATGTGTTAAACTGGTACGGACAACAAGCAGGGGAGACGGTGCTAATGTGTTAAACTGGTACAGACAACAAGCAGGGGAGACGGTGCTAATGTGTTAAACTGGTACGGACAACAAGCAGGGGAGACGGTGCTAATGTGTTAAACTGGTACAGACAACAAGCAGGGGAGACGGTGCTAATGTGGTAAACTGGTACAGACAACAAGCAGGGGAGACGGTGCTAATGTGTTAAACTGGTACGGACAACAAGCAGGGGAGACGGTGCTAATGTGTTAAACTGGTACGGACAACAAGCAGGGGAGACGGTGCTAATGTGTTAAACTGGTACGGACAACAAGCAGGGGAGACGGTGCTAATGTGTTAAACTGGTACAGACAACAAGCAGGGGAGACGGTGCTAATGTGTTAAACTGGTACAGACAACAAGCAGGGGAGACGGTGCTAATGTGTTAAACTGGTACGGACAACAAGCAGGGGAGACGGTGCTAATGTGGTGGTGTTAAACTGGTACGGACAACAAGCAGGGGAGACGGTGCTAATGTGTTAAACTGGTACAGACAACAAGCAGGGGAGACGGTGCTAATGTGTTAAACTGGTACAGACAACAAGCAGGGGAGACGGTGCTAATGTGTTAAACTGGTACAGACAACAAGCAGGGGAGACGGTGCTAATGTGTTAAACTGGTACAGACAACAAGCAGGGGAGACGGTGCTAATGTGTTAAACTGGTACAGACAACAAGCAGGGGAGACGGTGCTAATGTGTTAAACTGGTACAGACAACAAGCAGGGGAGACGGTGCTAATGTGGTAAACTGGTACAGACAACAGGCAGGGGAGACGGTGCTAATGTGGTGGTGTTAAACTGGTACAGACAACAAGCAGGGGAGACGGTGCTACTGTGGTGGTGTTAAACTGGTACAGACAACAAGCAGGGGAGACGGTGCTAATGTGGTGGTGTTGAACTGGTACAGACAACAAGCAGGGGAGACGGTGCTAATGTGGTAAACTGGTACAGACAACAAGCAGGGGAGATGGTGCTAATGTGTTAAACTGGTACAGACAACAAGCAGGGGAGACGGTGCTAATGTGGTGGTGTTAAACTGGTACAGACAACAAGCAGGGGAGACGGTGCTAATGTGGTGGTGTTAAACTGGTACGGACAACAAGCAGGGGAGACGGTGCTAATGTGGTGGTGTTGAACTGGTACAGACAACAAGCAGGGGAGACGGTGCTAATGTGTTAAACTGGTACAGACAACAAGCAGGGGAGACGGTGCTAATGTGTTGAACTGGTACGGACAACAAGCAGGGGAGACGGTGCTAATGTGTTGAACTGGTACGGACAACAAGCAGGGGAGATGGTGCTAATGTGGTGGTGTTAAACTGGTACAGACAACAAGCAGGGGAGACGGTGCTAATGTGTTGAACTGGTACGGACAACAAGCAGGGGAGACGGTGCTAATGTGGTAAACTGGTACGGACAACAAGCAGGGGAGACGGTGCTAATGTGTTAAACTGGTACGGACAACAAGCAGGGGAGACGGTGCTAATGTGGTGGTGTTAAACTGGTACGGACAACAAGCAGGGGAGACGGTGCTAATGTGGTAAACTGGTACGGACAACAAGCAGGGGAGACGGTGATAATGTGGTGGTGTTGAACTGGTACGGACAACAAGCAGGGGAGACGGTGCTAATGTGTTAAACTGGTACGGACAACAAGCAGGGGAGACGGTGCTAATGTGTTAAACTGGTACAGACAACAAGCAGGGGAGACGGTGCTAATGTGTTAAACTGGTACGGACAACTAGCAGGGGAGACGGTGCTAATGTGTTAAACTGGTACAGACAACAAGCAGGGGAGACGGTGCTAATGTGTTAAACTGGTACGGACAACAAGCAGGGGAGACGGTGCTAATGTGTTAAACTGGTACAGACAACAAGCAGGGGAGACGGTGCTAATGTGTTAAACTGGTACGGACAACAAGCAGGGGAGACGGTGCTAATGTGTTAAACTGGTACAGACAACAAGCAGGGGAGACGGTGCTAATGTGGTAAACTGGTACAGACAACAAGCAGGGGAGACGGTGCTAATGTGTTAAACTGGTACGGACAACAAGCAGGGGAGACGGTGCTAATGTGTTAAACTGGTACGGACAACAAGCAGGGGAGACGGTGCTAATGTGTTAAACTGGTACGGACAACAAGCAGGGGAGACGGTGCTAATGTGTTAAACTGGTACAGACAACAAGCAGGGGAGACGGTGCTAATGTGTTAAACTGGTACAGACAACAAGCAGGGGAGACGGTGCTAATGTGTTAAACTGGTACGGACAACAAGCAGGGGAGACGGTGCTAATGTGGTGGTGTTAAACTGGTACGGACAACAAGCAGGGGAGACGGTGCTAATGTGTTAAACTGGTACAGACAACAAGCAGGGGAGACGGTGCTAATGTGTTAAACTGGTACAGACAACAAGCAGGGGAGACGGTGCTAATGTGTTAAACTGGTACAGACAACAAGCAGGGGAGACGGTGCTAATGTGTTAAACTGGTACAGACAACAAGCAGGGGAGACGGTGCTAATGTGGTAAACTGGTACAGACAACAGGCAGGGGAGACGGTGCTAATGTGGTGGTGTTAAACTGGTACAGACAACAAGCAGGGGAGACGGTGCTACTGTGGTGGTGTTAAACTGGTACAGACAACAAGCAGGGGAGACGGTGCTAATGTGTTAAACTGGTACAGACAACAAGCAGGGGAGACGGTGCTAATGTGTTAAACTGGTACAGACAACAAGCAGGGGAGACGGTGCTAATGTGTTAAACTGGTACAGACAACAAGCAGGGGAGACGGTGCTAATGTGTTAAACTGGTACAGACAACAAGCAGGGGAGACGGTGCTAATGTGTTAAACTGGTACAGACAACAAGCAGGGGAGACGGTGCTAATGTGTTAAACTGGTACAGACAACAAGCAGGGGAGACGGTGCTAATGTGTTAAACTGGTACAGACAACAAGCAGGGGAGACGGTGCTAATGTGTTAAACTGGTACAGACAACAAGCAGGGGAGACGGTGCTAATGTGGTAAACTGGTACAGACAACAAGCAGGGGAGACGGTGCTAATGTGGTGGTGTTAAACTGGTACAGACAACAAGCAGGGGAGACGGTGCTACTGTGGTGGTGTTAAACTGGTACAGACAACAAGCAGGGGAGACGGTGCTAATGTGGTGGTGTTGAACTGGTACAGACAACAAGCAGGGGAGACGGTGCTAATGTGGTAAACTGGTACAGACAACAAGCAGGGGAGATGGTGCTAATGTGTTAAACTGGTACAGACAACAAGCAGGGGAGACGGTGCTAATGTGGTGGTGTTAAACTGGTACAGACAACAAGCAGGGGAGACGGTGCTAATGTGGTGGTGTTAAACTGGTACAGACAACAAGCAGGGGAGACGGTGCTAATGTGGTGGTGTTAAACTGGTACAGACAACAAGCAGGGGAGACGGTACTAATGTGGTAAACTGGTACAGACAACAAGCAGGGGAGATGGTGCTAATGTGTTAAACTTGTACAGACAACAAGCAGGGGAGACGGTGCTAATGTGGTGGTGTTAAACTTGTACAGACAACAAGCAGGGGAGACGGTGCTAATGTGTTAAACTGGAGGGGAGGGACTTTCTCTTGGTGATGAACTGGAACAACGGAACCACATGTTTTCAAATAGAGGACAAAACTGAGATGATGACATGACTATAGTGGTTATAGAGATGACGACATGACTATAGTGGTTATAGAGATGACGACATGACTATAGTGGTTATAGAGATGACGACATGACTATAGTGGTTATAGAGATGATGACATGACTATAGTGGTTATAGAGATGATGACATGACTATAGTGGTTATAGAGATGATGACATGACTATGGAGGTTATAGAGATGATGACATGACTATAGAGGTTATAGAGATGATGACATGACTATAGTGGTTATAGAGATGATGACATGACTATAGTGGTTATAGAGATGACGACATGACTATAGTGGTTATAGAGATGATGACATGACTATAGTGGTTATAGAGATGACGACATGACTATAGTGGTTATAGAGATGACGACATGACTATAGTGGTTATAGAGATGGCGACATGACTATAGTGGTTATAGAGATGATGACATGACTATAGTGGTTATAGAGATGACGACATGACTATAGAGGTTATAGTGTAGAGATGTCGCTAGCTAGCTAGCTGATGATGATGATGATGAAGATAACATATGTCACCTGATTCGTCATCTTCCTGCTCTTTGTTGGCGTAAGTCCTGAGGAACTCAGCGAAGGCCCCGTCCCGCGCCATCAGCTCCAGGTAGGATCCCCTCTCAGTGATCTCTCCCTCCACCATCACCAGGATCAGATCTGCCTGGGGCAGGAAGCTCAGACCGTGGGTCACCAGGACCCGAGTCTACGGAGACAGAGACACACACACACATAGAGGGTCAGAGTAGGGCTTTTTTAAATAGATCCAGTATATTAAGGGATTTTAGTTGAATTGACAGATTGAAGATAGATATGGTAAAAAGACACAATCCATGTCTCAGTTGTCTCAAGGCTTAAAAATCCTCCTTTAACCAGGTCTCCTCCCCTTCATCTTTAACCAGGTCTCCTCCCCTTCATCTTTAACCAGGTCTCCTCCCCTTCATCTTTAACCAGGTCTCCTCCCCTTCATCTTTAACCAGGTCTCCTCCCCTTCCTCTTTAACCAGGTCTCCTCCCCTTCCTCTTTAACCAGGTCTCCTCCCCTTCATCTTTAACCAGGTCTCCTCCCCTTCATCTTTAACCAGGTCTCCTCCCCTTCATCTTTAACCAGGTCTCCTCCCCTTCATCTTTAACCAGGTCTCCTCCCCTTCATCTTTAACCAGGTCTCCCCTTCATCTTTAACCAGGTCTCCTCCCCTTCATCTTTAACCAGGTCTCCTCCCCTTCATCTTTAACCAGGTCTCCTCCCCTTCATCTACACTGATTGAAGTGGATTTAACAGGTGACGTCAATATGGGATCACCTGGATTCACCTGGTCAGTCCACGTCATGGAAAGACCATGTTTTGTACACTGAGTGTATATACAGTACATATACTGTATATTTTGAATGAACAGCTGACTGAAGACTGGACGGCCGGGGATTTGTGAGGTTGAGTCCATTTCAAAGATGGTGGATAAATTAAGATAGTTCACTTAGGCCATTTACCATTTACCTTAGTTCATTGACTGTAGAGGAACCAGGTACCAGCTGGGTCTGGTCTGTTTAGTTCATTGACTGTATAATATGAACCAGGTACCAGCTGGGTCTGGTCTGATTAGTTCATTGACTGTAGAGGAACCAGGTACCAGCTGGGTCTGGTCTGTTTAGTTCATTGACTGCAAAGGAACCAGGTACCAGCTGGGTCTGGTCTGTTTAGTTCATTGACTGTATAATATGAACCAGGTACCAGCTGGGTCTGGTCTGATTAGTTCATTGACTGTAGAGGAACCAGGTACCAGCTGGGTCTGGTCTGATTAGTTCTGGTACCTAGAGGAACCAGGTACCAGCTGGGTCTGGTCTGATTAGTTCTGGTACCTAGAGGAACCAGGTACCAGCTGGGTCTGGTCTGATTAGTTCATTGACTGTAGAGGAACCAGGTACCAGCTGGGTCTGGTCTGTTTAGTTCATTGACTGTAGAGGAACCAGGTACCAGCTGGGTCTGGTCTGTTTAGTTCTGGTACCTAGAGGAACCAGGTACCAGCTGGGTCTGGTCTGATTAGACTGTGTCTGAAGGAAGACACGGTCACTGTCCTAACGAGTAGACCCGCCCCTAACGAGTAGACCCGCCCCTAACGAGTAGACCCGCCCCTAACGAGTAGACCCGCCCCTAACGAGTAGTCCCGCCCCTAACGAGTAGACCCGCCCCTAACGAGTAGTCCCGCCCCTAACGAGTAGTCCCGCCCCTAACGAGTAGACCCGCCCCCAGCAAGGACGTCCCATAACGTGTGTGTGACGTCCTATAAAAGGAAGACACACACAGTGTCACCAGCACGAGTCTACAGAGACAAAAATCAGTCACACACACAGAGAGTCACACTGTAAACCAAATCCAAACCACATCCCTATTATAAACCCTGACCTCTGTTTTGGGGTTACGACCTCTTACCCTGTCCTTGAGGACTCCCTGGGGCCCGACAACCTTCTCGAAGATGTGTTTGCCCACGTGGGCGTCGACCGCCGACAGAGGATCGTCCAATAGATAGACAGCACAGTCGCAGTAGACCGCCCTGGCCAGACTGACCCTCTGCTTCTGACCCCCTGACAGGTTCACACCCTGAGGAGGAGGAGGGGGAAGAGGAGGAGGAGGAGGGAAGACACCCGTGTTAAAATACAACCATCAATACTGCCAGCGCCCAAGACCAGACATGGGTTCTCCATTCACTACCTGTACAGCAGGATACATTCTCCCAAGACCAGACATGGGTTCTAATCCTAACCCTCCTGTCCTCACCTTCTCCCTGATCTAACCCACACCAAACCCCCTCCTGTCCTCACCTTCTCCCTGATCTAACCCTAACCCCCACCAGACCCCCTCCTGTCCTCACCTTCTCCCTGATCTAACCCTAACCCCCACCAGACCCCCCTCCTGTCCTCACCTTCTCCCCGATCTCAGTGCCGTCTCCAGCAGGCAGGATCTCCAGGTCTGGCAGCAGGGCGCAGGCCTCCACCACTCTGTGGTACCAGCTCTCCTTCCTCTCCTGACCAAACACTATGTTGTCTTTCAGCGTGGCATTCTGGATCCACGCCTGCTGAGGTACATAGGCCACAGAGCCCTGGAGAGAGGGAGAGAGAGAGGGAGAGAGAGAGAGAGGGGGGGGGGGGGGAGAGAGAGAGAGATAGTGGGGGGAGGGAGGGAGGGAGGGAGACATAACATCAACAGTCATAGCTGCTGACGTTAAAACCAACTACATCATGCCGTGGTCTGGTGTCTTAGCTCCAGACTCTGGACCCCATGCCCCTGCTGACGTGGGTTGGAGCCCCACCTTGGCCAGCCTCTGTCAACACCCCTACTATCTGTCTCCCTGGCTACACACCTGGACTGTACAAAAGTATACAGATATGGAAGGAATTTCCTTTAAAACAACAACACCCAGTCACATCTCTCTCTCTATGTTGTCAGCCTTAAGTGTTTATGTACCTTGACAGAGACAGATCCCTCTAGTTTCTCCATCTCCCCCAGCAGAGCAGAAAGCAGAGAGGATTTCCCTGAGCCAACGTGTCCCACCACAGCTACCAGAGACCCATCTGGGATACGTACACTCAACCTGCAGAGACAGAGAGACAGAGACAGAGAGAAAGAGAAAGAGAGAGAGAAAGAGAGAGAGAGAAATAAAGAGAGAGAGAGAGAGAGAGAGACAGAGACAGAGGAAGCCAGAGAGAGAGAGAGAGAGAGGGATAGAGGGAGCGAGGGAGAGCGAGAAAGGGAGAGCGAGACAGCAAGAGAGGAGTTAGAGGCTGTGTGTATATATACTATAGTAATATAATATGCAGTAAGCTGTGTGTATATATACTATAGTAATATAATATGCAGTAAGCTGTGTGTATGTATACTATAGTAATATAATATGCAGTAAGCTGTGTGTATGTATACTATAGTAATATAATATGCAGTAAGCTGTGTGTATATATACTATAGTAATATAATATGCAGTAAGCTGTGTGTATGTATACTATAGTAATATAATATGCAGTAAGTTGTGTGTATATATACTACAGTAATATAATATGCAGTAAGCTGTGTGTATGTATACTATAGTAATATAATATGCAGTAAGCCGTGTGTATACTATAGTAATATAATATGCAGTAAGCTGTGTGTATATATACTATAGTAATATAATATGCAGTAAGCTGTGTGTATATATACTACAGTAATATAATATGCAGTAAGCTGTGTGTATGTATACTATAGTAATATAATATGCAGTAAGCTGTGTGTATGTATAATATAGTAATATAATATGCAGTAAGCTGTGTGTATATATACTATAGTAATATAATATGCAGTAAGCTGTGTGTATATATACTATAGTAATATAATATGCAGTAAGCTGTGTGTATATATACTACAGTAATATAATATGCAGTAAGCTGTGTGTATGTATACTATAGTAATATAATATGCAGTAAGCTGTGTGTATATATATACTATAGTAATATAATATGCAGTAAGCTGTGTGTATATATACTATAGTAATATAATATGCAGTAAGCTGTGTGTATGTATACTATAGTAATATAATATGCAGTAAGCTGTGTGTATATATACTATAGTAATATAATATGCAGTAAGCTGTGTGTATGTATACTATAGTAATATAATATGCAGTAAGCTGTGTGTATACTATAGTAATATAATATGCAGTAAGTTGTGTGTATATATACTATAGTAATATAATATGCAGTAAGCTGTGTGTATGTATACTATAGTAATATAATATGCAGTAAGCTGTGTGTATATATACTATAGTAATAGAATATGCAGTAAGCTGTGTGTATACTATAGTAATATAATATGCAGTAAGCCGTGTGTATACTATAGTAATATAATATGCAGTAAGCTGTGTGTATATATACTATAGTAATATAATATGCAGTAAGTTGTGTGTATATATACTATAGTAATATAATATGCAGTAAGCTGTGTGTCTGTATACTATAGTAATATAATATGCAGTAAGCTGTGTGTATATATACTATAGTAATATAATATGCAGTAAGCTGTGTGTATGTATACTATAGTAATATAATATGCAGTAAGCTGTGTGTATATATACTATAGTAATATAATATGCAGTAAGCTGTGTGTATATATACTATAGTAATATAATATGCAGTAAGCTGTGTGTATATATACTATAGTAATATAATATGCAGTAAGCTGTGTGTATATATACTATAGTAATATAATATGCAGTAAG
This sequence comes from Oncorhynchus mykiss, assembly GCF_057628025.1. Classification (NCBI taxonomy): domain Eukaryota; kingdom Metazoa; phylum Chordata; class Actinopteri; order Salmoniformes; family Salmonidae; genus Oncorhynchus; species Oncorhynchus mykiss. Next base: position 76,951,895 of record NC_143034.1, on the reverse strand, counting down.
CTGTGTGTATATATACTATAGTAATATAATATGCAGTAAGCTGTGTGTATGTATACTATAGTAATATAATATGCAGTAAGCTGTGTGTATATATACTATAGTAATATAATATGCAGTAAGCTGTGTGTATGTATACTATAGTAATATAATATGCAGTAAGCTGTGTGTATGTATACTATAGTAATATAATATGCAGTAAGCTGTGTGTATATATACTATAGTAATATAATATGCAGTAAGCTGTGTGTATATATACTATAGTAATATAATATGCAGTAAGCTGTGTGTATATATACTATAGTAATATAATATGCAGTAAGCTGTGTGTATGTATACTATAGTAATATAATATGCAGTAAGCTGTGTGTATGTATACTATAGTAATATAATATGCAGTAAGATGTGTGTATATATACTATAGTAATATAATATGCAGTAAGCTGTGTGTATATATACTATAGTAATATAATATGCAGTAAGCTGTGTGTATGTATACTATAGTAATATAATATGCAGTAAGCTGTGTGTATATATACTATAGTAATATAATATGCAGTAAGCTGTGTGTATGTATACTATAGTAATATAATATGCAGTAAGCTGTGTGTATACTATAGTAATAGAATATGCAGTAAGCTGTGTGTATACTATAGTAATATAATATGCAGTAAGCTGTGTGTATGTATACTATAGTAATATAATATGCAGTAAGCCGTGTGTATACTATAGTAATATAATATGCAGTAAGCCGTGTGTATACTATAGTAATATAATATGCAGTAAGCTGTGTGTATACTATAGTAATAGAATATGCAGTAAGCTGTGTGTATACTATAGTAATATAATATGCAGTAAGCTGTGTGTATGTATACTACAGTAATATAATATGCAGTAAGCTGTGTGTATGTATACTATAGTAATATAATATGCAGTAAGCTGTGTGTATATATACTATAGTAATATAATATGCAGTAAGCTGTGTGTATGTATACTATAGTAATATAATATGCAGTAAGCTGTGTGTATATATACTATAGTAATATAATATGCAGTAAGCTGTGTGTATGTATACTATAGTAATATAATATGCAGTAAGCTGTGTGTATACTATAGTAATATAATATGCAGTAAGCTGTGTGTATGTATACTATAGTAATATAATATGCAGTAAGCTGTGTGTATGTATACTATAGTAATATAATATGCAGTAAGCTGTGTGTATGTATAATATAGTAATATAATATGCAGTAAGCTGTGTGTATATATACTATAGTAATATAATATGCAGTAAGCTGTGTGTATGTATACTACAGTAATGTAATACGCAGTAAGCTGTGTGTATACTATAGTAATATAATATGCAGTAAGCTGTGTGTATGTATAATATAGTAATATAATATGCAGTAAGCTGTGTGTATGTATACTATAGTAATAGAATATGCAGTAAGCCTCCAACTGACATGAAAGTAACAAAGTCAAGAGGGGGGGGGGGGGTGAATACATAGGACAACACTCTTCTCTGAGCAATACCTCTTCAGAGTGGGGGCATCGTTTCTACACCAGCTGAACACCCCGTCCTCAATGGAGATACTGTCTGAGCCTGGGAACAGAGGAAGACATACAAGAGAGAGGAACAGGAAGTGAGTAGAGAGAGAGAGAGAGAGTATTGAAGCCTCATTAAAGACTAACACATCAAACAGCATCTGGGTACAGAGGCTGGGATGGCCTTTCTGCCTGTGTTTCTCACTCTGTCTGTGTGTGTTTCTCACTCTGTCTGCGTGTGTTTCTCATTCTGTGTGTGTGTGTGTGTGTGTGTTTCTCACTCTGTGTGTGTGTGTGTGTGTGTACATATGTGACTCACAGCCTGCTACAGCCATGCGCTCCACACTGTCCTCCTGCAGCTCCTCATGAGACAGAAACACACACAGACGTTTCATAGAAACACTGGCCTGCAGAGAGAGATGGAGGGAAGGAGAGAGAAAGAGACAGGGAGAGAGGGAGACAGATGGAGGGAGGGAGAGAAAGAGACAGGGAGAGAGGGAGACAGATGGAGGGAGGGAGAGAGAAAGAGACAGGGAGAGAGGGAGACAGATGGAGGGAGGGAGAGAGAAAGAGACAGGGAGAGAGGGAGACAGATGGAGGGAAGGAGAGAGAAAGAGACAGGGAGAGTGGGAGACAGATGGAGGGAGGGAGAGAGAAAGAGACAGGGAGAGAGGGAGACAGATGGAGGGAGGGAGAGAGAAAGAGACAGAGATGGAGGAAGGAGACAGCGGGGAGAGGGAGACAGATGGAGGGAGGGAGAGAGAAAGAGACAGGGAGACAGATGGAGGGAGGGAGAGAGAAAGAGACAGGGAGAGAGGGAGACAGATGGAGGGAAGGAGAGAGAAAGAGACAGGGAGAGAGGGAGACAGATGGAGGGAGGGAGAGAGAAAGAGACAGGGAGAGAGGGAGACAGATGGAGGGAGGGAGAGAAAGAGAGACAGATGGAGGAAGGAGACAGCAGGGAGAGGGAGACAGATGGAGGGAGGGAGGGAGGGAGGGAGAGAAAGAGAGACAGAGATGGAGGAAGGAGACAGCAGGGAGGGAGACAGATGGAGGGAGGGAGAGAAAGAGAGACATAGATGGAGGAAGGAGACAGCGGGGAGAGGGAGACAGATGGAGGGAGGGAGAGAGAAAGAGACAAGGAGAGAGGGAGACAGATGGAGGGAGGGAGAGAAAGAGAGACAGAGATGGAGGAAGGAGACAGCAGGGAGAGGATGCATATTAGTGATGCGCGGGTTGATTCATAACCCGCAGTCCCCGCAGTTATATCTGCAGGAGGATGGGTTTAGGGTCATTACATATTGTGTGGCTGAAGGGTGGGCGGGCGACTGAGGTTGGTTGGCTGAAGGGTGGGTGGGGGGCTGAAGGGTGGTTGGCTAGAAGGGCGGGTGGGGGGCTGAAGGGTGGCTGAAGGGCAGGTGGGGGGCTGAAGGGTGGTTGGCTGAAGGGCGGGTGGGGGGCTGAAGGGTGGCTGAAGGGCAGGTGGGGGGCTGAAGGGTGGTTGGCTGAAGGGCGGGTGGGGGGCTGAAGGGTGGCTGAAGGGCAGGTGGGGGGCTGAAGGGTGGTTGGCTGAAGGGCGGGTGGGGGGCTGAAGGGCAGGTGGTTGGCTGAAGGGCAGGTGGTTGGTTGAAGGGCAGGTTGGGGGCTGAAGGGCAGGTTGGGGGCTGAAGGGCAGGTGGTTGGCTGAAGGGAGGGTGGTTGGCTGAAGGGAGGGTGGTTGGCTGAAGGGCAGGTGGGGGGCTGAAGGGAGGGTGGTTGGCTGAAGGGAGGGTGGTTGGCTGAAGGGAGGGTGGGGGGCTGGAGGGCAGGTGGGGGGCTGAAGGGCAGGTGGGGGGCTGAAGGGTGGCTGAAGGGCAGGTTAAATAAATAGAAGCAATCCCTTGATTGTGTATTTTAGGCTTCATGGAGGTTGTTATGTATTATTGACATTAGCACAGTATAGGCTGTTATCGCTCCAGTTACCAGTGTAGCCTGTTATCGCTCAAGTTACCAGTGTAGCCTGTTATCGCTCCAGTTACCAGTGTAGCCTGTTATCGCTCGAGTAACCAGTGTAGCCTGGGCAATTTACAGTGCCATGCGAAAGTATTCGGCCCCCTTGAACTTTGCGACCTTTTGCCACATTTCAGGCTTCAAACATAAAGATATAAAACGTTATTTTTTTGTGAAGAATCAACAACAAGTGGGACACAATCATGAAGTGGAACAACATTTATTGGATATTTCAAAGTTTTTTAACAAATCAAAAACTGAAAAATTGGGCGTGCAAAATTAGTTTGGAAAAAAACTTTTTTTGAATAATTAATAAATATATAACCAATGTTCTGTAGTAACAAGCCATTTTGTCACAACTTTGGAAGTATGCTTGGGGTCATTGTCCATTTGGAAGACCCATTTGCAACCAAGCTTTAACTTCCTGACTGATGTCTTGAGATGTTGCTTCAATATATCCACATAATTTTCACGATGCCATCTATTTTGTGAAGTGCACCAGTCCCTCCTGCAGCAAAGCACCCCCACAACATGATTCTGCCACCCCCGTGTTTCACGGTTGGGATGGTGTTCTTCTTCCACAACATGATGCTGCCACCCCCGTGCTTCACGGTTGGCATGGTGTACTTCTTCCACAACATGATGCTGCCACCCCCGTGCTTCACGGTTGGGATGGTGTTCTTCTTCCACAACATGATTCTGCCACCCCCGTGCTTCACGGTTGGCATGGTGTTCTCCCCCTTTTTCCTCCAAACATAACGATTATGGCCAAACAGTTCTATTTTTGTTTCATCAGACCAGAGGACATTTCTCCAAAAAGTACGATCTTTGTCCCCATGTGCAGTTGCAAACTGTAGTCTGGCTTTTTTATGGCGGTTTTGGAGCAGTAGCTTTTTCCTTGCTGAGCGGCCTTTCAGGTTATGTCGACATTGGACTCGTTTTATCTCTAGGAGACAGAACGCGTCTCCTTCCTGAGCGGTACGACGACTGCGTGGTCCATTGGTGTTTATACTTGCGTAGTATACCATTGTTTGTACAGATGGTACCTTCAGGCGTTTGGAAATTGCTCCCAAGGATGAACCAGACTTGTGGAGGTCTACAATTATTTTTCTGAGGTCTTGGCTGATTTTAAAAAAAAATCCCACGATGTCAAGCAAGGAGGTGCTGAGTTTGAAGGTAGGCCTTGAAATACATCCACATGTACACCTCCAATTGACTCAAATGATGTCAATTAGCCTATCAGAAGCTTCTAAAGCCATGACATCATTTTCTGGAATTTTCCAAGCTGTTTAAAGGCACAGTCAACTTAGTGTATGTAAACTTCTGACCCACTGGAATTGTGATACAGTGAATTTTAAGCGAAATAATCTGTCTGTAAACAATTGTTGGAAAAATGACTTGTGTCGTGCACAAATTAGATGTCCTAACCGACTGGCCAAAACTATAGTTTGTTAAGAAGAAATTTGTGGAGTGGTTGAAAAACGAGTTATAATGACTCCAACCTAAGTGTATGTACTTCTGACTTCAACTGTATACCATTCCATTACTATCAATACTATATTGGATTTTTTTTTATAACCTTATTTAACTAGGCAAGTCAAATTCTTATTTTCAATGACGGCCTAGCAACGGTGGGCTACCCTGCCGACATGACTATATATCATTCCAATACTATCAATACAATATTGGACATGATTTGTCATGATCCTATGATGACAATGATCAACTTTGGTTGATGGATTCATTCATTAGTAACCAACTGATTGATCGATTGACTGATTAATTAATTGGCCAATGGACTGACCGATTGACTAATTGATATACCATACTGACCTGCACCACGAGGCTGAAAGATTGATTTATTGATTGATTGATTGATCAATATCTTGCCCCTGGTCACCAGCAGCATGGTGCAGCTCACCGGTCTGTACAGCATATGAATCTGTCTGTCTGTCTGTCTGTCTGTGGCCAATTCTGATATTTTGCCCAATTATTGGCAAGAGCTGATCTGATTGGTCAAACAACGTATTAGGGAAACATATAAATCAGAACTGGGCTGCATGTGTAAACGCAGCCATAGAGTGATCTGCAGTACAGCCCTTAGCACGTATCTGGTCCACACATGTTACATGTTAATGAATTAATCACCTAGATGGAATCTGATTGGTTGGAGTTAATTGGTTAGTTTACTGTTTCACTTCATTGATACATTGATGGATTTGATTTATAGATGAATACAGTGACTGATTCGATTGAATTTGCATATTGATTGATTTGTAGATAGATTATTTGATCGATTGATTTGCTGTCCAGACCTGATCAGCACACCTACCTGGACCATGCTGCTGATGACCATGGGCAGCATGTTGAGGGGGAAACGCAGGATGTTGAACAGAGCCAGAGACACAAATGCCTTCTGAGCATCCAGCACGTTCCTCTCATCTATCATCACATACACGGTGAACGTAGACAGCGCCACCTGGGGGATGGGAGGGGAAATTCATGTTATATATAATATAAAAATATATAATATCATAACATACAATGACTGTAGACAGCACCACCTGGGGGATGGGAGGGGAAATACATGTTATATATCATATAAAAATATATAATATCATAACATACAATGACTGTAGACAGCACCACCTGGGGGATGGGAGAGGAAATACATGTTATATATCATATAAAAATATATAATATCATAACATACAATGACTGTAGACAGCACCACCTGGGGGATGGGAGAGGAAATACATGTTATATATCATATAAAAATATATAATATCATAACATACAATGACTGTAGACAGCGACCAACTGGGGGATGGGAGGGGAAATACATGTTATATATCATATAAAAATATATAATATCATAACATACAATGACTGTAGACAGCGACCAACTGGGGGATGGGAGGGGAAATACATGTTATATATCATAATATCACATAGACAGCACCACCTGGGGGATGGGAGGGGAAATACATGTTATATATCGTATAACAATACCATCACATAAACTGAACGTTCACAGCGCCACCTGGGGGATGGGAGGGGAAATACATGTTATATATCGTATAACAATACCATCACATAAACTGAACGTTCACAGCGCCACCTGGGGGATGGGAGGTGAAATACATGTTATATATCGTATAACAATACCATCACATAAACTGAACGTTCACAGCGCCACCTGGGGGATGGGAGGGGAAATACATGTTATATATCGTATAACAATACCGTCATATAAACTGAACGTACACAGCGCCACCTGGGGGATGGGAGGGGAAATACATGTTAAATATCATCATCAGATATACTGAGGGGAGGGCAGAGACAATCAAAGACAATGTTAAATATTTATGTCAGGGACATAGGTGGATCAAGTGACCATGTAAGAGTGAGTGTGAGCATGCATATGTGTGTGTGTGTGTGTGTGTGTCTACATGTCTCTGTAACTCACCAGAAAGGGAGCACAGACCCAGGTGAAGGTGGATATTGCCCCCAGGTAAGCAGCCTTCTTGAGGACACGGAGCTCGCTCTCTCTGATGGCTGACACCTTGTCTTTGAAGGCCAGCTCCCACGCATACAGCTTCAACACCTTTAGGTTCAGGTTTAGGTTTATTTGAACATCTCGGTACATATTCAGAAACATTGATCAAATTGATCAAATTTGTGTCTGACTGAGCTCGTCCGGCTGTGTCTGACTGAGCTCGTCCGGCTGTGTCTGACTGAGCTCGTCCGGCTGTGTCTGACTGAGCTCGTCCGGCTGTGTCTGACTGAGCTCGTCCGGCTGTGTCTGACTGAGCTCGTCCGGCTGTGTCTGACTGAGCTCGTCCGGCTGTGTCTGACTGAGCTCGTCCGGCTGTGTCTGACTGAGCTCGTCCGGCTGTGTCTGACTGAGCTCGTCCGGCTGTGTCTGTCTGGCTTAATAAACTGCAAACCCAGCCCATCTGGCACTCCAGCCAGGCTAGAGGAAACGCTGAAAGAACTGGAAGTATTTGACCCCAACCCTGACATGCAGAAACATACATAAAATGTGATACAAATTCAAACAGTATATAAACCTCAGGTCAAAAGACATGTGATGTGATACCTTGATGCCGTTGAGAACTTCGTTCATCAGCTTGATGCGGTTGTCTTTACTCTTCATCTGAGCTACCTGGTGATCACAACACACAACGCTGGCTATTACATCTCTGCTACATATCTCTATTACATCTCTGCTACATATCTCTGCTCCATTACAACTCTGCTACAACTCTATTACATCTCTGCTACATATCTCTATTACATCTCCATTACAACTCCGCTACATCTCTATTACATCTCTGCTACAACTCCATTACATCTATTACATCTCTGCTACAACTCCATTACATCTCTATTACATCTCTGCTACATCTCCATTACATCTATTACATCTCTATTACATCTCTATTACATCTCTATTACATCTCTATTACATCTATTACATCTCTATTACATCTCTATTACATCTCTATTACATCTCCATTACATCTATTACATCTCTATTACATCTCTGCTACAACTCTATTACATCTCTATTACATCTCTGCTACAACTCTATTACATCTCTGCTACAACTCCATTACATCTATTACATCTCTATTACATCTCTATTACATCTCTGCTACAACTCTATTACATCTCTATTACATCTCTGCTACAACTCTATTACATCTCTGCTACAACTCCATTACATCTATTACATCTCTATTACATCTCTGCTACAACTCCATTACAACTCTATTACATCTCTATTACATCTCTGCTACAACTCTATTACAACTCTATTACATCTCTATTACATCTCTATTACATCTCTGCTACAACTCTATTACATCTCTATTACATCTCTGCTACAACTCTATTACATCTCTATTACATCTCTGCTACAACTCTATTACATCTCTGCTACAACTCCATTACATCTATTACATCTCTATTACATCTCTGCTACAACTCCATTACAACTCTATTACATCTCTATTACAACTCTGCTACAACTCTATTACATCTCTATTACATCTCTATTACATCTCCGCTACAACTCTATTACAACTCTATTACATCTCTGCTACAACTCTATTACATCTCTATTACATCTCTATTACATCTCTATTACATCTCTGCTACAACTCCATTACATCTCTGCTACATCTCTATTACATCTCTATTACATCTCTATTACATCTCTATTACATCTCTGCTACAACTCCATTACATCTCTGCTACATCTCTATTACATCTCTATTACATCTCTATTACATCTCTATTACATCTCTGCTACATATCTCTATTACATCTCCGCTACAACTCTATTACAACTCTATTACATCTCTGCTACAACTCTATTACAACTCTGCTACAACTCTATTACATCTCTATTACATCTCTATTACATCTCTATTACAACTCTATTACAACTCTGCTACAACTCTATTACATCTCTATTACATCTCTATTACAACTATTACATCTCTATTACATCTCTATTACATCTCCATTACATCTCCATTACATCTCCATTACATCTCTATTACATCTCTATTACATCTCTATTACATCTCTATTACAACTCTATTACAACTCTATTACAACTCTATTACAACTCCATTACAACTCCATTACATCTCTGCTACATATCTATTACATCTCTGCTACAACTCCATTACATCTCTATTACATCTCTATTACAACTCTGCTACAACTCTATTACATCTCTATTACATCTCTATTACATCTCCGCTACAACTCTATTACAACTCTATTACATCTCTGCTACAACTCTATTACATCTCTATTACATCTCTATTACATCTCTATTACATCTCTATTACATCTCTATTACATCTCTATTACAACTCTATTACATCTCTATTACATCTCTATTACATCTCTATTACAACTCTATTACAACTCCATTACATCTCTGCTACATATCTATTACATCTCTGCTACAACTCCATTACATCTCTATTACATCTCTGCTACAACTCCATTACATCTCTATTACATCTCTATTACATCTCTATTACATCTCTATTACATCTCTATTACATCTCTATTACATCTCTGCTACATATCTCTATTACATCTCTATTACATCTCTATTACATCTCTATTACAACTCTATTACAACTCCATTACAACTCCATTACATCTCTGCTACATATCTATTACATCTCTGCTACAACTCCATTACATCTCTATTACATCTCTATTACATCTCTGCTACAACTCTATTACATCTCTGCTACAACTCCATTACATCTCTATTACATCTCTGCTACAACTCCATTACATCTATTACATCTCTATTACATCTCTGCTACAACTCCATTACATCTCTGCTACATCTCTATTACATCTCTGCTACAACTCCATTACATCTCTATTACATCTCTATTACATCTCTATTACATCTATTACATCTCTATTACATCTCTGCTACAACTCCATTACATCTCTGCTACATCTCTATTACATCTCTGCTACAACTCCATTACATCTCTATTACATCTCTGCTACAACTCCATTACATCTCTGCTACAACTCCGCTACAACTCTATTACATCTCTATTACATCTCTATTACAACTCTATTACATCTCTATTACATCTCTATTACATCTCTGCTACAACTCTATTACAACTCTATTACATCTCTGCTACAACTCCATTACATCTCTATTACATCTCCGCTACATCTCCATTACAACTCTATTACATCTCTATTACAACTCTATTACATCTCTGCTACAACTCTATTACAACTCTATTACATCTCTGCTACAACTCCATTACATCTCTATTACATCTCCGCTACATCTCCATTACAACTCTATTACATCTCTATTACAACTCTATTACATCTCTGCTACAACTCCATTACATCTCTATTACATCTCTATTACATCTATTACATCTCTATTACATCTCTGCTACAACTCCATTACATCTCTGCTACATCTCTATTACATCTCTGCTACAACTCCATTACATCTCTATTACATCTCTGCTACAACTCCATTACATCTCTGCTACAACTCCGCTACAACTCTATTACATCTCTATTACATCTCTATTACAACTCTATTACATCTCTGCTACAACTCCGCTACAACTCTATTACAACTCTATTACATCTCTATTACATCTCTATTACAACTCTATTACATCTCTATTACATCTCTATTACATCTCTGCTACATATCTCTATTACATCTCTATTACATCTCTATTACATCTCTGCTACAACTCCATTACATCTCTATTACATCTCTATTACATCTCTATTACAACTCTATTACATCTCTATTACATCTCTATTACATCTCTATTACATCTCTGCTACATATCTCTATTACATCTCTATTACATCTCTATTACATCTCTATTACAACTCTATTACAACTCCATTACAACTCCATTACATCTCTGCTACATATCTATTACATCTCTGCTACAACTCCATTACATCTCTATTACATCTCTATTACATCTCTGCTACAACTCTATTACATCTCTGCTACAACTCCATTACATCTCTATTACATCTCTGCTACAACTCCATTACATCTATTACATCTCTATTACATCTCTGCTACAACTCCATTACATCTCTGCTACATCTCTATTACATCTCTGCTACAACTCCATTACATCTCTATTACATCTCTATTACATCTCTATTACATCTATTACATCTCTATTACATCTCTGCTACAACTCCATTACATCTCTGCTACATCTCTATTACATCTCTGCTACAACTCCATTACATCTCTATTACATCTCTGCTACAACTCCATTACATCTCTGCTACAACTCCGCTACAACTCTATTACATCTCTATTACATCTCTATTACAACTCTATTACATCTCTATTACATCTCTATTACATCTCTGCTACAACTCTATTACAACTCTATTACATCTCTGCTACAACTCCATTACATCTCTATTACATCTCCGCTACATCTCCATTACAACTCTATTACATCTCTATTACATCTCTATTACAACTCTATTACATCTCTGCTACAACTCCATTACATCTCTATTACATCTCTATTACATCTCTATTACATCTATTACATCTCTATTACATCTCTGCTACAACTCCATTACATCTCTGCTACATCTCTATTACATCTCTGCTACAACTCCATTACATCTCTATTACATCTCTGCTACAACTCCATTACATCTCTGCTACAACTCCGCTACAACTCTATTACATCTCTATTACATCTCTATTACAACTCTATTACATCTCTGCTACAACTCCATTACATCTCTATTACATCTCTATTACATCTCTATTACATCTATTACATCTCTATTACATCTCTGCTACAACTCCATTACATCTCTGCTACATCTCTATTACATCTCTGCTACAACTCCATTACATCTCTGCTACAACTCCGCTACAACTCTATTACATCTCTATTACATCTCTATTACAACTCTATTACATCTCTATTACATCTCTGCTACAACTCTATTACATCTCTATTACATCTCTATTACATCTCTGCTACATATCTCTATTACATCTCTATTACATCTCTATTACATCTCTGCTACAACTCCATTACATCTCTATTACATCTCTATTACATCTCTATTACAACTCTATTACATCTCTATTACATCTCTATTACATCTCTGCTACATATCTCTATTACATCTCTATTACATCTCTGCTACAACTCTATTACAACTCTATTACATCTCTGCTACAACTCTATTACATCTCCGCTACATCTCTATTACATCTCTATTACATCTCTATTACATCTCTATTACATCTCTATTACAACTCCATTACATTGCCGCTACATCTCTATTACATTGCCGCTACATCTCTAGCGATACCTGGTATCAGAGTGATACCTGGTATGTTGTGAATAAGGGGTCAGAGGTACCTGGTATGTTGTGAATAAGGGGTCAGAGAGGTACCTGGTATGTTGTGAATAAGGGGTCAGAGAGGTACCTGGTATGTCTTGGTCTTCATGGCGATCACACCGTTGATTGGCACCATCAGAACCATTACAGCCACGCCAGCCAGCACCGACGGACCCAAGTTCTACACAGGACATGACATCACAAACCACTGAGAAACTGTTAAGATAACAACAGTCTCTGCTGCGTATGTAACAGAGTTGGATTTAGAACATCACTCCTTAGCTTGGAATGTGTCTACTTGCGCCATCAAAATGCTATCCAGATCACTCCCAGTCAGTAACAAGTACCTGCCACAGGATGTACAGAACCAGTATGACCTCTTGGTTTATTTAAAGATCTTTGGTGCGTACCTGCCACAGGAATTACAGGGCCCGTATGACCTCTTGGTTTATTTAAAAGATCTTTGGTGCGTACCTGCCACAGGAATTACAGGGCCCGTATGACCTCTTGGTTTATTTAAAAGATCTTTGGTGCGTACCTGCCACAGGAATTACAGGGCCCGTATGACCTCTTGGTTTATTTAAAAGATCTTTGGTGCGTACCAGCCACAGGAATTACAGGGCCCGTATGACCTCTTGGTTTATTTAAAAGATCTTTGGTGCGTACCTGCCACAGGAATTACAGGGCCCGTATGACCTCTTGGTTTATTTAAAGATCTTTGGTGCGTACCTGCCACAGGAAGTACAGGGCCAGTATGACCTCTTGGTTTATTTAAAAGATCTTTGGTGCGTACCTGCCACAGGAAGTACAGGGCCAGTATGACCTGTAGAGGAGCAGACCAGATCATGTTGATGTAGGTGATGAGGTCCATGAAGCGCTGGGCGTCGACCGACATCAGGTTGACGATCTCTCCCACTGTAGACGTACGCCGCGCCGCGTTACTGATCACCAGAGCCTGGGAGAGGTTAGAGGTTAAAGGTCAGACAGGGGGTAAGGGTCTATGAAGGGTCTACAAAAGTCAGATCAATCGATCATCGGCAGAATATTGATTGATTGATTAGTACACCTACGATCAGTAGACAGCCCCTACTATTGCGGTGTGGAGCCTCATGCCAAATTAACTCTCAATCAATCACTAATCAAATCAATCAGTCACTAATCAAATCAATCAGTCACTAATCAAAACAATCAATCACTAATCAAATCAATGAATTGATCAGCAGAATATTATTTAAACGAAACCTTTATTTAAATTGTACCTTCATTTAACTAGGCAAGTCGATAGTGATTACCTTCCTGTAGACAGCTCCTACTATAGCAGTGCGTAGCCTCATTCCCGTGACGAAGCACACATGGAAGTACTTCTGCAGGATGAGGGTCTGGAAGCAGGTGCAAACGAAGAGCAGCGCGGTGTAGAAGTAGCCCTGCCACGAGGGGGCGCTAGAGTCGTTCACAAACTGGATCAGCAACCTGAAGGGGTTGGAGATCAAGGGGGTTAGCAGGTCAGGGGTCAAAAGGAAATGACACAGGCTGAGAGACGATGATTAAAAGAGGTCAAATGTCAACGGGTAGGGACGGCAAGAGAGATGGACACAAAAGGCCGCATTCAAGGGTTCTTCTGACGGTCTGGAACAACAGGTCCGTTTGGCGATGTCAGAAAAAAAAAAACTCTTGATTTCTAATAATTCCAAGTGCACATGAACACAGCAAGACAGGTCAAACATCTATACAGGCTGAAATGACAAGAGGACATGAACACAGCAAGACAGGTCAAACAGGCTGAAATGACAAGAGGACATAAACACAGCAAGACAGGTCAAACAGGCTGAAATGACAAGAGGACATGAACACAGCAAGACAGGTCAAACAGGCTGAAATGACAAGAGGACATGAACACAGCTAGACAGGTCAAACATCTATACAGGCTGAAATGACAAGAGGACATGAACACAGCAAGACAGGTCAAACATCCATACAGGCTGAAATGACAAGAGGACATGAACACAGCAACACAGGTCAAACATCTATACAGGCTGAAATGACAAGAGCACATGAACACAGCAAGACAGGTCAAACATCTATACAGGCTGAAATGACAAGAGGACATGAACACAGCAAGACAGGTCAAACATCCATACAGGCTGAAATGACAAGAGGACATGAACACAGCAAGACAGGTCAAACAGGCTGAAATGACAAGAGCACATGAACACAGCAAGACAGGTCAAACATCTATACAGCCTGAAATGACAAGAGGACATGAACACAGCAAGACAGGTCAAACATCTATACAGGCTGAAATGATAAGAAGACATGAACACAGCAAGACAGCTCAAACATCCATACAGCCTGAAATGACAAGAGGACATGAACACAGCAAGACAGGTCAAACAGGCTGAAATGACAAGAGGACATGAACACAGCAAGACAGGTCAAACAGGCTGAAATGACAAGAGGACATGAACACAGCAAGACAGGTCAAACAGGCTGAAATGACAAGAGGACATGAACACAGCAAGACAGGTCAAACATCTATACAGGCTGAAATGACAAGAGGACATGAACACAGCAAGACAGGTCAAACAGGCTGAAATGACAAGAGGACATGAACACAGCAAGACAGGTCAAACATCTATACAGGCTGAAATGACAAGAGGACATGAACACAGCAAGACAGGTCAACCATCTATACAGGCTGAAATGACAAGAGGACATGAACACAGCAAGACAGGTCAAACAGGCTGAAATGACAAGAGGACATGAACACAGCAAGACAGGTCAAACATCTATACAGGCTGAAATGACAAGAGGACATGAACACAGCAAGACAGGTCAAACAGGCTGAAATGACAAGAGCACATGAACACAGCAAGACAGCTCAAACATCTATACAGGCTGAAATGACAAGAGCACATGAACACAGCAAGACAGGTCAAACATCTATACAGGCTGAAATGACAAGAGGACATGAACACAGCAAGACAGGTCAAACAGGCTGAAATGACAAGAGGACATGAACACAGCAAGACAGGTCAAACAGGCTGAAATGACAAGAGGACATGAACACAGCAAGACAGCTCAAACATCTATACAGCCTGAGCGGGAGAAAGAGAGGTCTAGTGTTGCACGTTGTACCCAAACTACAGTACTTTTTTGATATTATATCTTGGAAAAACCGTCCTGTATTAGAATGACTTACTTTCGGTTCTTCTATCAAATATGTTTGGACGTTCGGAAATTAACTAAATGTTTTGAACTTATTAGAAACAAAAAGTTTATTGTAAGACATGAACAGAATGCATCAGTGGCTCGTATTCCCTGAAACTTCCTGCAGAGGCAACGGCACGGGAATGACCGTCTGTGTGTGTGTGTGTGTGTGTGTGGGTGTGTGGGTGTGTCTGTGTGTGGGTGTGTCTGTGTGTGGGTGTGTCTGTCTGTCTGTCTGTCTGTCTGTCTGTCTGTCTGTCTGTCTGTCTGTCTGTCTGTCTGTCTGTCTGTCTGTCTGTCTGTCTGTCTGTCTGTCTGTCTGTCTGTCTGTGTGTGTGTGTGTGTGTGTGTGTGTCTGTGTGTGTGTGTGTGTGTGTGTCTGTGTGTCTGTGTGTCTGTGTGTGTGTGTGTGTGTGTGTGTGTCTGTGTGTGTGTGTTCCGCGTATTGTCCACCACTTTGTGTAGCCGTTAGCGATGCTAACGATAACCGTCTTTAGGTAAACGGAAAGGCTTTACCAAAAAAAAAAACCCTCTCAATTAAAAAGTTAAGTACCGGGCAGAATCATGACGATTTGCATCAATCTATCAGGCATTTGTTTTGCAAACTCCATCACGTGTGCAACAGAAACAACGCTAACCTAACAACACCAGGTGCCTGAGCACCTCGTCCCCAGGCTTGGATTGCTGGCCCGTAGAGCCTGGTAACACCGTGCCACAAAGTGGAACTTGAAAAGGGTTCCGGAACATTTTTGAAAATCGGCAAACAAAATATATGTATATATCACATTGAACATATTAGTGGAAGCCCACTTGATTCTGAGTTCAGGGGGGGGGGGGGGAAATACAGTTTGAAAACTATTTCTAAGATGACTACATTTTCTTAGTTCACTTTAGAATTTTCTGACGCTCAACCAGTTAGCAAGTCGTAAATGTCAGAGTTTCCCAGTTCCGACTGGCAAGTGAACACAGCACCAATCACTTGAGCTGCTCGCGCTCTGAAGTCCACAATGTAGCGGGCGGATCTAAGGGCTCAGGATAGATGGTGATGGACAGAGATAGATGGTGATGGACAGAGATAGATGGTGATGGACAGAGATAGATGGTGATGGACAGAGATAGATGGTGATGGACAGAGATAGATGGTGATGGACAGAGATAGATGGTGATGGACAGAGATAGATGGTGATGGACAGCCAATTAAAATTACCCCCCCCCCCCACACTAGAACAGAAACACCTACAAATACCCCCCCCCCCACTAGAACAGAAACACCTACAACTACCCCCCCCCACTAGAACAGAAACACCTACAACTACCCCTCCCCACACTAGAACAGAAACACCTACAACTACCCCTCCCCCCACTAGAAGAGAAACACCTACAACTACCCCCCCCCCCCCACTAGAACAGAAACACCTACAACTACCCCTCCCCACTAGAACAGAAACACCTACAACTACCCCCCCCCCCCCACTAGAACAGAAACACCTACAACTACCCCCCCCCCCACTAGAACAGAAACACCTACAACTACCCCCCCCCCCACTAGAACAGAAACACCTACAACTACCCCCCCCCCCCACTAGAACAGAAACACCTACAACTACCCCTCCCCACACTAGAAGAGAAACACCTACAACTACCCCCCCCCCCCCAACTAGAACAGAAACACCTACAACTACCCCCCCCCCCCACTAGAACAGAAACACCTACAACTACCCCTCCCCACTAGAAGAGAAACACCTACAACTACCCCTCCCCCCCCACTAGAACAGAAACACCTACAACTACCCCTCCCCCCCACTAGAACAGAAACACCTACAACTACCCCCCCCCCCCCACTAGAACAGAAACACCTACAACTACCCCCCCCCCCCCACTAGAACAGAAACACCTACAACTACCCCCCCCCCCCCCCCACTAGAACAGAAACACCTACAACTACCCCTCCCCACACTAGAAGAGAAACACCTACAACTACCCCCCCCCCCCCCCACTAGAACAGAAACACCTACAACTACCCCCCCCCCCCACTAGAACAGAAACACCTACAACTACCCCCTCCCCACACTAGAACAGAAACACCTACAACTACCCCTCCCCCCCCACTAGAACAGAAACACCTACAACTACCCCCCCCCCCCCCACTAGAACAGAAACACCTACAACTACCCCCCCCCCCCACTAGAACAGAAACACCTACAACTACCCCCCCCACTAGAACAGAAACACCTACAACTACCTCTCCCCCCACTAGAAGAGAAACACCTACAACTACCCCCCCCCCCCCCCACTAGAACAGAAACACCTACAACTACCCCCCCCCCCCACTAGAACAGAAACACCTACAACTACCCCTCCCCACTAGAACAGAAACACCTACAACTACCCCCCCCCACTAGAACAGAAACACCTACAACTACCCCCCCCCCCCACTAGAACAGAAACACCTACAACTACCCCCCCCCCACTAGAACAGAAACACCTACAACTACCCCCCCCCTCCCCACTAGAAGAGAAACACCTACAACTACCCCCCCCCCACTAGAACAGAAACACCTACAACTACCCCTCCCCCCCCACTAGAACAGAAACACCTACAACTACCCCTCCCCCCCCACTAGAACAGAAACACCTACAACTACCCCCCCCCCCCCACTAGAACAGAAACACCTACAACTACCCCCCCCCCCCCCACTAGAACAGAAACACCTACAACTACCCCTCCCCACTAGAACAGAAACACCTACAACTACCCCCCCCCACTAGAACAGAAACACCTACAACTACCCCCCCCCCCCCCCCTCACTAGAAGAGAAACACCTACAACAACCCCCCCCCCACTAGAAGAGAAGACCAGACGAGAGTATCTCACCTACCTGAGTATATTCGGCCCCACGAACATGAGAATGTCCTGGATGATCTTGTAGAGAGAAGAGATGAGGAAGTAGGGTCCGAAGGTGAGACAGAGGGCCCAGAACAGAGAGGGTTCTCTCGTCTTCTGGGGTGTCTTCATAATCAGGATCTCTGACTCCTCTACGGGGACACCCTCCTTCCTCTCTCCCCGAGGAGCCTTCTTAGGAGAGTACAGAGTCTTCTCCTCCGGTCTGGGAGAAAGGGAGGGAGGGGAAGAGAAGGAGTTATTTAGCTTGTTTTCCTTCTTTGAACGTTTTGCTACGATGTGCCCTGATGAACATGACCTTTTGACCTTGCCCGAGTGCAAACGCGCCATGATGTGCAAGTACGCGTGTGTGGAGGTGTGTGGTTCCTGGTGGGTTCTCCTGACCTTTTGACCTTCAGGCACTCGTTGTTCCAGCGTCGTACGAGCTGAGGGACGACCCTCTGGGAGCGGTCCTCTGAGTTCAGACACCACAGATCCTTCTGTTCTAACGGACGCTTATAACCTGTTACTATCAGACTGGAGGAGAGGGGGAGATAGAAAAATGAGCGAGAGGGAGAGAGAGAAACACAGAGAGACACACACAGAGAGAGAGACAGAGAGAGAGAGACAGAGAGAGAGAGACACAGAGAGAAAAAGAGAGAGAAACACACAGTGAAACACACACAGAGAGAAACACACAGAGAAACAGAAGGAAGGAAGAAAGGAAGGAAACAGTCAGCACTAACACTTCCTGTAGAAACAGAAACTCACGCCTGCTGTTTCCAGAGGGGTATCCTACAACCCAGGATCAATGAGTTCGCCAGCTAACTTCCATAAACAACCAGAAATGACTATTGATTTTCTCCGGTTCATTAAGAAAGCTAAATATAGATGTGTTTTTGGTTGTTGAGTCAATTAGACCATGCCAAAGGTTATTTTAAAATATATATTTTTATTTCCTAACAGCTCACCCAGTGATCCACCAGAAGCTGATTCTGGACAGAAAGGAAGCTCCGATCTCAGGACAGGGATTCTGTAACCGGCAGGAGATGGAACACACAGTTAGAAAACACACACACACACACGCACGAACGGACGCACACACACACACACACACACGCAAGAACAGACACACACATGGGCGCACACCCACAACATGCACCCTTTCTAACTTTCTCTTAATTAGATACTTATTTTCCACTATAATTTGCAAATAAATTCATAAAAAATCTTACAATGTGATTTTCTGGATTTTTTTTCCTCATTTTGTCTGTCATAGTTGAAGTGTACCTATGATGAAAATTACAGGCCTCTCTCATCTTTTTAAGTGGGAGAACTTGCACAATTGGTGGCTGACTAAATACTTTTTTTGCCCCACTGTACTTGTTAGCATTGCTAACCTTTCAGATTACAGAGGATCACTGGGGGGATTTAACATGTACTTGTTAGCATTGCTAACCTTTCAGATTACAGAGGCTCAGTGGGGTTTAAAAAAATAGCGCCTCGTGTTCAGTGCCGGTATTACCGAATATCCCGGGATGGCACAAAGTCGGTATTAAAGACAATCTGGATACCGCACAAGTCTAATCAACCATCGAAATCAATTCATTAAAAAAATTTATCCTCTTTTGGCTTGATAGCACACAAATTATCCCAATTGATAATCCTTAATTACCGCAGCCATTTGCCAATGCATTGATCATGAAATTGAAAGCCTGTCTTTATATAATGCCTTATGATAATGTTTAATGATAATGTACAAACTATATGAATAGGCATACAACATTAAAGAGAAGACAAGGCTATTTGATTGATCATTTCTTGATCATGGTTCATTTGGGACGGGGAGGGGGACGGGGGGGATGGGGACGGGGAAAGGAATGGGGGGAGGACGGGGACGGGGGACGGGGAAAGGAATGGGGGGAGGACGGGGACGGGGACGGTGGGACGGGGGGAGTAATTTCAGAGGGTCTGCTGTCTGAACAACTTTTATTTGTATTTCTTTTAAGTCTTTTTAATGAATTTATCTTATTAACACTTTGTTCTAGCTAGTTGTGTAGGTAGCCGTCAAGTAAACACAATGTGTTCCCTCCGGCTGAGAAAGACACACTAACGAAAACAAAGGTAGGAATAGATTGTTTTCTGTTAGTAAAACTCCCTTTAGTCTATACTGATGTGTCAGGCCTATTAAAAGGGATGTTATCTTGCACAGCTTAACATATAAACTAAACCTCTGTACAGATTTCTTGTTCGTTCAAAACATCTTTCTCTCCAGCTGCCAGTGCGACCACAGCATAGAGATGGCTAGCTAGACGGTGAAGCCCTCTATGGGGCTGTTCTATCACAGAAGCGATCAATAGCAAAGATCAGGGGTGAGCACTTTATCCATTTCTATGGCCAGCTGTCTGGACTTTCTCCACTCGCTCAAGGATCATTGAGGAAACCGCGAGTGTGTCACTAGAAAAAAGTAACGAACAATATTCCAATATTTGAATACAGCAACTCGTAATATTATTTAGTTACTCGTGAAAGTAATTAGACTGAAACACGTTACCCTCAACACACACGCACACACACACACACACACACACACACACACACACACACACACACACACTGCACACACACACAATGCACACACAATGCACACACAATGCACACACAATGCACACACACACACACACAATGCACACACACACACACACTTTCCATGTTGTTACTGATCTCTGGAAGGTCTGACTGTTCCTTTGTGAGACTGTTAACAGGGAAGCCTGTATCCATGTCGTTATTGATCTCTGGACTGTCTCTGTTGTGGGAGTGGAACAATAACACAAGAGAACCAATCCTGGGAACTGGTAAACCTGTTGCTAGCACAATAACACAAGAGAACCAATCCTGGGAACTGGTAAACCTGTTGCTAGCACAATAACACAAGAGAACCAATCCTGGGAACTGGTAAACCTGTTGCTAGCACAATAACACAAGAGAACCAATCCTGGGAACTGGTTAACCTGTTGCTAGCACAATAACACACACAGCTGGCATTCACTTAACACACACAGCAATATCCACACACACTTCTCACAGTCACACAACATTTACTGTTTGACACAGCAAGCACTCATACAAGCACACACACAGCTAAACACACACACACAGCATGCACTAATTTCTACAAACACAATGTGCCGACACGCAGAGACATAACAAAAACACCCAGAGAGACAGAGTGCAGTGTGTGTGTGTGTGTGTGTGTGTCTCTCTCTGTGTGTGTGTGTGTGTGTGTCTCTGTGTGTGTGTGTGTGTCTCTCTGTGTGTGTGTTCTCTGTGTCTCTGTGTCTCTGTGTATGTGTGTCTGTCTGTCTGTGTGTGTGTGTGTGTGTGTGTGTGTACTCACAGCGTCTTTGGATGCCTCTGAGAAGAGAGGAGGCTGGTCTGAGAGGGCTGACAGGAGCAGAGAGATGAGCAGCAGTGTGTAGTAGATGTAGAAGGTTGTGTATCTGAACACACACACCATCGACGGCTGGGAGGAAACATATGGAAACACTGTTAAAAAAATACCTTTATTTCATAGGTAGCCTAGTGGTTAGAGTGTAGAGGTGGCAGGGTAGCCTAGTGGTTAGAGTGTAGAGGTGGCAGGGTAGCCTAGTGGTTAGAGTGTAGAAGTGGCAGGAAGCCTAGTGGTTAGAGTGTAGAGGTGGCAGGGTAGTCTAGTGGTTAGAGTGTAGAGGTGGCAGGGTAGCCTAGTGGTTAGAGTGTAGAGGCGGCAGGGTAGTCTAGTGGTTAGAGTGTAGAGGTGGCAGGGTAGCCTAGTGGTTAGAGTGTAGAGGTGGCAGGGTAGCCTAGTGGTTAGAGTGTAGAGGTGGCAGGGTAGCCTAGTGGTTAGAGTGTAGAGGTGGCAGGGTAGCCTAGTGGTTAGAGTGTAGAGGTGGCAGGGTAGCCTAGTGGTTAGAGTGTAGAGGCGGCAGGGTAGTCTAGTGGTTAGAGTGTAGAGGTGGCAGGGTAGCCTAGTGGTTAGAGTGTAGAGGTGGCAGGGTAGCCTAGTGGTTAGAGTGTAGAGGCGGCAGGGTAGTCTAGTGGTTAGAGTGTAGAGGTGGCAGGGTAGCCTAGTGGTTAGAGTGTAGAGGTGGCAGGGTAGCCTAGTGGTTAGAGTGTAGAGGCGGCAGGGTAGTCTAGTGGTTAGAGTGTAGAGGTGGCAGGGTAGCCTAGTGGTTAGAGTGTAGAGGTGGCAGGGTAGCCTAGTGGTTAGAGTGTAGAGGTGGCAGGGTAGCCTAGTGGTTAGAGTGTAGAGGTGGCAGGGTAGCCTAGTGGTTAGAGTGTAGAGGTGGCAGGGTAGCCTAGTGGTTAGAGTGTAGAGGCGGCAGGGTAGTCTAGTGGTTAGAGTGTAGAGGTGGCAGGGTAGTCTAGTGGTTAGAGTGTAGAGGTGGCAGGGTAGCCTAGTGGTTAGAGTGTAGAGGTGGCAGGGTAGCCTAGTGGTTAGAGTGTAGAGGTGGCAGGAAGCCTAGTGGTTAGAGTGTAGAGGTGGCAGGAAGCCTAGTGGTTAGAGTGTAGAGGCGGCAGGTAGCCTAGTGGTTAGAGTGTAGAGGTGGCAGGTAGCCTAGTGGTGGCAGGGTAGCCTAGTGGTTAGAGTGTAGAGGTGGCAGGGTAGCCTAGTGGTTAGAGTGTAGAGGTGGCAGGGTAGCCTAGTGGTTAGAGTGTAGAGGCGGCAGGGTAGCCTAGTGGTTAGAGTGTAGAGGTGGCAGGGTAGCCTAGTGGTTAGAGTGTAGAGGTGGCAGGAAGCCTAGTGGTTAGAGTGTAGAGGCGGCAGGGTAGTCTAGTGGTTAGAGTGTAGAGGTGGCAGGAAGCCTAGTGGTTAGAGTGTAGAGGTGGCAGGAAGCCTAGTGGTTA
Organism: Oncorhynchus mykiss; assembly: GCF_057628025.1. Taxonomy (NCBI): domain Eukaryota; kingdom Metazoa; phylum Chordata; class Actinopteri; order Salmoniformes; family Salmonidae; genus Oncorhynchus; species Oncorhynchus mykiss. Next base: position 76,928,443 of record NC_143034.1, on the reverse strand, counting down.
GAGTGTAGAGGCGGCAGGTAGCCTAGTGGTTAGAGTGTAGAGGTGGCAGGTAGCCTAGTGGTGGCAGGGTAGCCTAGTGGTTAGAGTGTAGAGGTGGCAGGGTAGCCTAGTGGTTAGAGTGTAGAGGTGGCAGGGTAGCCTAGTGGTTAGAGTGTAGAGGCGGCAGGGTAGCCTAGTGGTTAGAGTGTAGAGGTGGCAGGGTAGCCTAGTGGTTAGAGTGTAGAGGTGGCAGGAAGCCTAGTGGTTAGAGTGTAGAGGTGGCAGGAAGCCTAGTGGTTAGAGTGTAGAGGTGGCACGGTAGCCTAGTGGTTAGAGTGTAGAGGCGGCAGGGTAGCCTAGTGGTTAGAGTGTAGAGGTGGCAGGGTAGCCTAGTGGTTAGAGTGTAGAGGTGGCAGGGTAGCCTAGTGGTTAGAGTGTAGAGGCGGCAGGGTAGTCTAGTGGTTAGAGTGTAGAGGTGGCAGGGTAGTCTAGTGGTTAGAGTGTAGAGGTGGCAGGGTAGCCTAGTGGTTAGAGTGTAGAGGTGGCAGGGTAGCCTAGTGGTTAGAGTGTGGAGGTGGCAGGTAGCCTAGTGGTGGCAGGGTAGCCTAGTGGTTAGAGTGTAGAGGTGGCAGGGTAGCCTAGTGGTGGCAGGGTAGCCTAGTGGTTAGAGTGTAGAGGTGGCAGGGTAGCCTAGTGGTTAGAGTGTAGAGGTGGCAGGAAGCCTAGTGGTTAGAGTGTAGAGGCGGCAGGTAGCCTAGTGGTTAGAGTGTAGAGGTGGCAGGTAGCCTAGTGGTGGCAGGGTAGCCTAGTGGTTAGAGTGTAGAGGTGGCAGGGTAGCCTAGTGGTGGCAGGGTAGCCTAGTGGTTAGAGTGTAGAGGTGGCAGGGTAGCCTAGTGGTTAGAGTGTAGAGGTGGCAGGGTAGCCTAGTGGTTAGAGTGTAGAGGCGGCAGGGTAGCCTAGTGGTTAGAGTGTAGAGGTGGCAGGGTAGCCTAGTGGTTAGAGTGTAGAGGTGGCAGGAAGCCTAGTGGTTAGAGTGTAGAGGTGGCAGGAAGCCTAGTGGTTAGAGTGTAGAGGTGGCACGGTAGCCTAGTGGTTAGAGTGTAGAGGCGGCAGGGTAGCCTAGTGGTTAGAGTGTAGAGGTGGCACGGTAGCCTAGTGGTTAGAGTGTAGAGGCGGCAGGGTGGCCTAGTGGTTAGAGTGTAGAGGTGGCAGGGTAGCCTAGTGGTTAGAGTGTAGAGGTGGCAGGGTAGCCTAGTGGTTAGAGTGTAGAGGCGGCAGGGTAGCCTAGTGGTTAGAGTGTAGGGGCGGCAGGGTAGCCTAGTGGTTAGAGTGTAGAGGTGGCAGGGGAGTCTAGTGGTTAGAGTGTAGAGGCGGCAGGGTAGCCTAGTGGTTAGAGTGTAGAGGTGGCAGGGTAGCCTAGTGGTTAGAGTGTAGAGGCGGCAGGGTAGCCTAGTGGTTAGAGTGTAGAGGTGGCAGGGTAGCCTAGTGGTTAGAGTGTAGAGGCGGCAGGGTAGCCTAGTGGTTAGAGTGTAGGGGCGGCAGGGTAGCCTAGTGGTGGCAGGGTAGCCTAGTGGTTAGAGTGTAGGGGTGGCAGGGTAGCCTAGTGGTTAGAGTGTAGAGGCGGCAGGGTAGCCTAGTGGTTAGAGTGTAGAGGTGGCAGGGTAGCCTAGTGGTTAGAGTGTAGAGGTGGCAGGGTAGCCTAGTGGTTAGAGTGTAGAGGTGGCAGGGTAGCCTAGTGGTTAGAGTGTGGAGGTGGCAAGAGCGTTGGACTAGTAACCGGAAGGTTGCAAGTTCAAACCCCCGAGCTGACAAGGTACCAATCTGTTGTTCTGCCCCTGAACAGGCAGTTAACCCACTGTTCCTAGGCCAGTTAACCCACTGTTCCTAGACCAGTTAACCCACTGTTCCTAGACCAGTTAACCCACTGTTCCTAGACCAGTTAACCCACTGTTCCTAGACCAGTTAACCCACTGTTCCTAGACCAGTTAACCCACTGTTCCTAGACCAGTTAACCCACTGTTCCTAGACCAGTTAACCCACTGTTCCTAGACCAGTTAACCCACTGTTCCTAGGCCAGTTAACCCACTGTTCCTAGGCCAGTTAACCCACTGTTCCTAGACCAGTTAACCCACTGTTCCTAGACCAGTTAACCCACTGTTCCTAGACCAGTTAACCCACTGTTCCTAGACCAGTTAACCCACTGTTCCTAGACCAGTTAACCCACTGTTCCTAGACCAGTTAACCCACTGTTCCTAGGCCAGTTAACCCACTGTTCCTAGACCAGTTAACCCACTGTTCCTAGACCAGTTAACCCACTGTTCCTAGACCAGTTAACCCACTGTTCCTAGACCAGTTAACCCACTGTTCCTAGACCAGTTAACCCACTGTTCCTAGACCAGTTAACCCACTGTTCCTAGACCAGTTAACCCACTGTTCCTAGACCAGTTAACCCACTGTTCCTAGACCAGTTAACCCACTGTTCCTAGACCAGTTAACCCACTGTTCCTAGACCAGTTAACCCACTGTTCCTAGACCAGTTAACCCACTGTTCCTAGACCAGTTAACCCACTGTTCCTAGACCAGTTAACCCACTGTTCCTAGACCAGTTAACCCACTGTTCCTAGACCAGTTAACCCACTGTTCCTAGACCAGTTAACCCACTGTTCCTAGACCAGTTAACCCACTGTTCCTAGACCAGTTAACCCACTGTTCCTAGACCAGTTAACCCACTGTTCCTAGACCAGTTAACCCACTGTTCCTAGACCAGTTAACCCACTGTTCCTAGACCAGTTAACCCACTGTTCCTAGACCAGTTAACCCACTGTTCCTAGACCAGTTAACCCACTGTTCCTAGACCAGTTAACCCACTGTTCCTAGACCAGTTAACCCACTGTTCCTAGACCAGTTAACCCACTGTTCCTAGACCAGTTAACCCACTGTTCCTAGACCAGTTAACCCACTGTTCCTAGACCAGTTAACCCACTGTTCCTAGACCAGTTAACCCACTGTTCCTAGACCAGTTAACCCACTGTTCCTAGACCAGTTAACCCACTGTTCCTAGACCAGTTAACCCACTGTTCCTAGACCAGTTAACCCACTGTTCCTAGACCAGTTAACCCACTGTTCCTAGACCAGTTAACCCACTGTTCCTAGACCAGTTAACCCACTGTTCCTAGACCAGTTAACCCACTGTTCCTAGACCAGTTAACCCACTGTTCCTAGACCAGTTAACCCACTGTTCCTAGACCAGTTAACCCACTGTTCCTAGACCAGTTAACCCACTGTTCCTAGGCCAGTTAACCCACTGTTCCTAGACCAGTTAACCCACTGTTCCTAGACCAGTTAACCCACTGTTCCTAGACCAGTTAACCCACTGTTCCTAGACCAGTTAACCCACTGTTCCTAGACCAGTTAACCCACTGTTCCTAGACCAGTTAACCCCCTGTTCCTAGACCAGTTAACCCACTGTTCCTAGGCCAGTTAACCCACTGTTCCTAGACCAGTTAACCCACTGTTCCTAGACCAGTTAACCCATTGTTCCTAGACCAGTTAACCCACTGTTCCTAGACCAGTTAACCCACTGTTCCTAGACCAGTTAACCCACTGTTCCTAGACCAGTTAACCCACTGTTCCTAGACCAGTTAACCCATTGTTCCTAGACCAGTTAACCCACTGTTCCTAGACCAGTTAACCCACTGTTCCTAGGCCAGTTAACCCACTGTTCCTAGACCAGTTAATCCACTGTTCCTAGACCAGTTAACCCCCTGTTCCTAGACCAGTTAACCCACTGTTCCTAGGCCAGTTAACCCACTGTTCCTAGACCAGTTAACCCACTGTTCCTAGACCAGTTAACCCATTGTTCCTAGACCAGTTAACCCACTGTTCCTAGACCAGTTAACCCACTGTTCCTAGGCCAGTTAACCCACTGTTCCTAGACCAGTTAATCCACTGTTCCTAGACCAGTTAACCCCCTGTTCCTAGACCAGTTAACCCACTGTTCCTAGACCAGTTAACCCACTGTTCCTAGACCAGTTAACCCACTGTTCCTCGGCCGTCATTGAAGAAAAGAAATAAAAAAATACCTTTCTTTCACAGACCTCCAAGTCTGAGACAGTTTACTGGCAATAAGACTGGACTCTTCTTGTTACACACAGACACACACAGAACTAGAACTGGGTGATGTGGACAGAAATCCATATCGCGATAAACATAATTTTTTTTAGCAATAATGATAAATCAGTGATCAATTACATTAAATCATTCATGGGGGAGGTGCTCGAGCTGGGCGATATGTAACAAAAAGTAACATCGCGAAAAAAATGTAATTATTTTTCTCAATAAACAACAAAGTCCTCAACAACATTTGTTTTTTGTTTTCATGGACAGTTACAGTTACTCTAACTGTAAATATGATATTGTCGCTAGATAGCCATGTAGGCTAATCTAACTGTAAATATGATATTGTCGCTAGATAGCCATGTAGGCTAATCTAACTGTAAATATGATATTGTCGCTAGATAGCCATGTAGGCTAATCTAACTGTAAATATGATATTGTCGCTAGATAGCCATGTAGGCTAATCTAACTGTAAATATGTTGTTGCTAGATAGCCATGTAGGCTAATCTAACTGTAAATATGATATTGTTGCTAGATTGATTAATCAATTAGCCTACAAGGCTATCTAGCAACAAGATCATATTTACAGTTAGTAATCTAGCTAAGTGTACATAGCTATCTAGCAACAACATCATATTTACAGATAGATTAGCCTAATGTCCTACAGGAACTTCCCAGCTCTAGGCCTGACTTCCCAGCTCTAGGCCTGACTTCCCAGCTCTAGGCCTAACTTCCCAGCTCCAGGCCTGACTTCCCAGCTCCAGGCCTAACTTCCCAGCTCCAGGCCTAACTTCATAGCTCCAGGCCTAACTTCATAGCTCCAGGCCTAACTTCCCAGCTCCAGGCCTGACTTCCCAGCTCCAGGCCTAACTTCCCAGCTCCAGGCCTAACTTCCCAGCTCCAGGCCTAACTTCCCAGCTCCAGGCCTAACTTCCCAGCTCCAGGCCTAACTTCCCAGCTCTAGGCCTAACTTCCCAGCTCCAGGCCTGACTTCCCAGCTCTAGGCCTAACTTCATAGCTCCAGGCCTAACTTCCCAGCTCTAGGCCTGACTTCCCAGCTCCAGGCCTGACTTCCCAGCTCCAGGCCTGACTTCCCAGCTCCAGGCCTAACTTCCCAGCTCCAGGCCTAACTTCCCAGCTCTAGGCCTAACTTCCCAGCTCCAGGCCTAACTTCCCAGCTCTAGGCCTAACTTCCCAGCTCTAGGCCTAACTTCCCAGCTCTAGGCCTAACTTCCCAGCTCTAGGCCCGGCGCTCTCCGCTCGGCTCCGCGGGTTCATCAGAACCATACTAACTCCAGCCTAGTCCTGTTGTAAAGTGGTGCCATGAACACAACACTAAGAGGTGAGAAATACTTGGAAAACTCCCAGAAAGCTGTGACTCTCTGTAACTACAACAACAGTAGTTGTTTTGAGAACTGTATTTTCCCCCCCACAGTAGCATCTTGAGCAACGGTCATATGATTATGCTTCTCAGAATGCATCTCTACCTCCTCCGTGTCACAGCGGAGAGAAGAAGTGAGTCAGCAGCCGACAGCCAAACAAACAGAGACAGGCAGAGAGTTCCATAGCAGGAATCAACATAATGCATAGGCTATTACTGTTGACCACATTATGATTCTAGAACAATCCACAGGGACGTTGTGTAACAAAATCACACCAAATAATAGTTCTAGAACAATCCACAGGAACGTTGTGTAACAAAATCACACCAAATAATGGTTCTAGAACAATCCACAGGAACATTGTGTAACAAAATCACATCAAATAATGGTTCTAGAACAATCCACAGGAACATTGTGTAACAAAATCACCCCAAATAATGGTTCTAGAACAATCCACAGGAACATTGTGCAGCAAAATCACTCCAAATTATAGTTCTAGAACAATCCACAGTAAGAGGTAGCCTATGTCTGTACCTGTACATGACCATCTGATCATTTATCACTCCAGTGTTAATCTGCAAAATTGTAATTATTCGCCTACCTCCTCATGCCTTTTGCACACAATGTAATAGACTCCCCTTTTTTTTTCTACTGTGTTATTGACTTAATTGTTTACTCCATGTGTAACTCTGTGTTGTCTGTTCACACTGCTATGCTTTATCTTGGCCAGGTCGCAGTTGTAAATGAGACCTTGTTCTCAACTAGCCTACCTGGTTAAATAAAGGTGTTCTCAACTAGCCTACCTGGTTAAATAAAGGTGTTCTCTCACCTCGTTGATGGCTTGTATGATCTTGGATCTGAATGTGACGGTAGCACAGAGGACGGCCACCAGCCAGAAGTTGAGCATCACCCCTGAAGACTGGACTCCTTTTAACCTCTCATACTGAGTCAGGAGGGTGGCTAGCAGCTGGGGAGAGAACACACACACACATTAGAACAACACACACACACACACACATTAGAACAACATATACACACACACACATTAGAACAACATATACACATTAGAACATATATACACACACACACACACATTAGAACAACATATACACACACACATTAGAACAACATATACACACACACACACACTAGAACATACACACATACACACACACTAGAACATACACACACACACACACACACACACACACACACACACACACACACACACACACACACACACACACACACACATCCCATTCAGATCTGACACCACTTGTGAGTACACACACGTTTAATATTATGCATTTGATCCTCGCGGGAATTGAACCCGCAACCTTGCTGTTGCAAGCGCCATGCTCTTACCAACATGTATTAATTATGCCCAGATGTTAATAACACTATAAAAACCACTCCTCCTACGGACCACATTCATACAGTATTTATACTGAATCACTACATACTGGGACTATGACAAGGCAGCAGAGTACTGGGTACTGGTAGACAGTATTATACTGAATCACTAGATACTGGGTACTGGTAGACACAGTATTATATTGAATCACTAGATACTGGGTACTGGTAGACACAGTATTATATTGAATCACTAGATACTGGGTACTGGTAGACAGTATTATACTAAATCACTAGATACTGGGTACTGGTAGACAGAGTATTATATTGAATCACTAGATACTGGGTACTGGTAGACAGTATTATACTAAATCACTAGATACTGGGTACTGGTAGACACAGTATTATATTGAATCACTAGATACTGGGTACTGGTAGACACAGTATTATATTGAATCACTAGATACTGGGTACTGGTAGACAGTATTATACTAAATCACTAGATACTGGGTACTGGTAGACAGAGTATTATATTGAATCACTAGATACTGGGTACTGGTAGACAGAGTATTATATTGAATCACTACATACTGGGACTATGACAAGGCAGCAGAGTACTAGATACTGGTAGACAGTATTATACTAAATCACTAGATACTGGTAGACAGTATTATACTAAATCACTAGGTACTGGTAGACAGTATTATACTGAATCACTAGATACTGGTAGACAGTATTATACTGAATCACTAGATACTGGTAGACAGTATTATACTGAATCACTAGATACTGGTAGACAGTATTATACTGAATCACTAGATACTGGGTACTGGTAGACAGAGTATTATATTGAATCACTAGATACTGGGTACTGGTAGACAGAGTATTATATTGAATCACTAGATACTGGGTACTGGTAGACACAGTATTATATTGAATCACTAGATACTGGGTACTGGTAGACACAGTATTATATTGAATCACTAGATACTGGGTACTGGTAGACACAGTATTATATTGAATCACTAGATACTGGGTACTGGTAGACAGAGTATTATATTGAATCACTAGATACTGGGTACTGGTAGACACAGTATTATACTGAATCACTAGATACTGGGTACTGGTAGACAGAGTATTATATTGAATCACTAGATACTGGTAGACAGTATTATACTGAATCACTAGATACTGGGTACTGGTAGACACAGTATTATACTGAATCACTAGATACTGGTAGACACAGTATTATATTGAATCACTAGATACTGGGTACTGGTAGGCAGTATTATACTGAATCACTAGATACTGGGTACTGGTAGACACAGTATAATATTGAATCACTAGATACTGGGTACTGGTAGACACAGTATTATATTGAATCACTAGATACTGGGTACTGGTAGATACTTACAGGCCGACCACTCCCTCCCCAGCTAGGACCCTTACAGGCCGACCACTCCCCCCCAGCTAAGACCCTTACAGGCCAACCACTCCCCCCCAGCTAAGACCCTTACAGGCCGACCACTCCCCCCCAGCTAAGACCCTTACAGGCCGACCACTCCCCCCCAGCTAAGACCCTTACAGGCCGACCACTCCCCCCCAGCTAAGACCCTTACAGGCCGACCACCCACAGTGTTGGTTTTTACTATAGTGATGCCGAGCATGGTGGGGCTAACCAGATAAACAGTGTTGGTTTTTACCATAGTGATGCCGAGCATGGTGGGGCTAACCAGATAAACAGTGTTGGTTGTTACCATAGTGATGCCGAGCATGGTGGGGCTAACCAGATTAACAGGTGCCTGGGTGGAGGAGGAGGCACCGCTGTCATGTTGGCTTCTTTCCCAGAAAGAGTAAAACACATCTGCCCAGCAGACGATCCACAGGAGAAAACCTACTGCCTGGAGGAGAGGATGAGAGGAGAGCAGGAAGAAGACTTTATTGTGCATTTTCAGATAATGGAAATTCATATTTTGCTTTAAACCCCATTCCCGGAGAAACACATGCACCCAAACACACACACACACGCAACCTCGCCGGCCGGCCGCAGGGCAGTGACCCTGGAGCAGCTGAGGGGTCAAGTTTAAGTGGCACAACAGCAGGAGGCATCTAGGATGTTATTGCTACTCTAGGATACTCATTCCTCACTACTTTTGCCCAGAGCCTTTCTGGCCAGGGCCCTAGGGGTAGTGCGTGAAAAGTAGTGCGTGAAATAGGGAACCATTTGGGATGCAGATGAAGGAGGAGGAAATGAGATATTTTAATGAGGTGTGTGTCAGGATATTGTCTTGTCAGACACTCTACCACACAGAGAAGCCTGTGTTCTGAAATGACTCTCCTGGTTGTTCAGAGAGACTGTTCTGAAATGACTCTCCTGGTTGTTCAGAGAAAGAGTGTTAGCTTGATATATATGTTTCTCTGGTTGTTCAGAGAGAGAGAGAGTGTTAGCTTGATATATATGTTTCTCTGGTTGTTCAGAGAGAGAGAGAGTGTTAGCTTGATATATATGTTTCTCTGGTTGTTCAGAGAGAGAGAGAGTGTTAGCTTGCTATATATGTTTCTCTGGTTGTTCAGAGAGAGAGAGAGAGAGAGAGAGAGAGAGAGTGTTAGCTTGCTATATATGTTTCTCTGGTTGTTCAGAGAGAGAGAGAGAGTGTTAGCTTGATATATATGTTTATCTGGTTGTTCAGAGAGAGAGAGAGAGAGTGTTAGCTTGCTATATATGTTTATCTGGTTGTTCAGAGAGAGAGAGAGAGTGTTAGCTTGATATATATGTTTCTCTGGTTGTTCAGAGAGAGAGAGAGAGAGAGAGAGAGAGTGTTAGCTTGATATATATGTTTATCTGGTTGTTCAGAGAGAGAGAGAGAGTGTTAGCTTGATATATATGTTTCTCTGGTTGTTCAGAGAGAGAGAGAGAGAGAGAGAGAGTGTTAGCTTGATATATATGTTTATCTGGTTGTTCAGAGAGAGAGAGAGAGAGTGTTAGCTTGCTATATATGTTTCTCTGGTTGTTCAGAGAGAGAGAGAGAGAGTGTTAGCTTGATATATATGTTTCTCTGGTTGTTCAGAGAGAGAGAGTGTTAGCTTGCTATATATGTTTCTCTGGTTGTTCAGAGAGAGAGAGTGTTAGCTTGATATATATGTTTCTCTGGTTGTTCAGAGAGAGAGAGAGAGTGTTAGCTTGCTATATATGTTTCTCTGGTTGTTCAGAGAGAGAGAGTGTTAGCTTGATATATATGTTTCTCTGGTTGTTCAGAGAGAGAGAGAGTGTTAGCTTGATATATATGTTTCTCTGGTTGTTCAGAGAGAGAGAGAGAGAGTGTTAGCTTGATATATATGTTTCTCTGGTTGTTCAGAGAGAGAGAGAGTGTTAGCTTGATATATATGTTTCTCTGGTTGTTCAGAGAGAGAGAGAGAAAGAGTGTTAGCTTGCTATATATGTTTCTCTGGTTGTTCAGAGAGAGAGAGAGAGTGTTAGCTTGATATATATGTTTCTCTGGTTGTTCAGAGAGAGAGAGAGAGAGAGTGTTAGCTTGCTATATATGTTTATCTGGTTGTTCAGAGAGAGAGAGAGAGAGTGTTAGCTTGCTATATATGTTTCTCTGGTTGTTCAGAGAGAGAGAGAGAGAGTGTTAGCTTGATATATACGTTTCTCTGGTTGTTCAGAGAGAGAGAGAGTGTTAGCTTGCTATATATGTTTCTCTGGTTGCTCAGAGAGAGAGAGAGAGTGTTAGCTTGATATATATGTTTCTCTGGTTGTTCAGAGAGAGAGAGAGTGTTAGCTTGCTATATATGTTTCTCTGGTTGTTCAGAGAGAGAGAGAGAGTGTTAGCTTGATATATATGTTTCTCTGGTTGTTCAGAGAGAGAGAGAGAGTGTTAGCTTGTTATATATGTTTATCTGGTTGTTCAGAGAGAGAGAGAGAGAGAGTGTTAGCTTGATATATATGTTTCTCTGGTTGTTCAGAGAGAGAGAGAGAGTGTTAGCTTGATATATATGTTTCTCTGGTTGTTCAGAGAGAGAGAGAGTGTTAGCTTGATATATATGTTTCTCTGGTTGTTCAGAGAGAGAGAGTGTTAGCTTGCTATATATGTTTCTCTGGTTGTTCAGAGAGAGAGAGAGAGAGAGTGTTAGCTTGATATATATGTTTATCTGGTTGTTCAGAGAGAGAGAGTGTTAGCTTGCTATATATGTTTATCTGGTTGTTCAGAGAGAGAGAGAGAGAGAGAGAGAGAGAGTGTTAGCTTGATATATATGTTTCTCTGGTTGTTCAGAGAGAGAGAGTGTTAGCTTGCTATATATGTTTATCTGGTTGTTCAGAGAGAGAGAGAGAGAGAGAGAGAGAGAGAGTGTTAGCTTGATATATATGTTTCTCTGGTTGTTCAGAGAGAGAGAGAGAGAGTGTTAGCTTGATATATATGTTTCTCTGGTTGTTCAGAGAGAGAGAGAGAGAGTGTTAGCTTGATATATATGTTTCTCTGGTTGTTCAGAGAGAGAGAGAGAGAGTGTTAGCTTGCTATATATGTTTCTCTGGTTGTTCAGAGAGAGAGAGAGAGTGTTAGCTTGATATATATGTTTCTCTGGTTGTTCAGAGAGAGAGAGAGAGAGTGTTAGCTTGCTATATATGTTTCTCTGGTTGTTCAGAGAGAGAGAGTGTTAGCTTGCTATATATGTTTCTCTGGTTGTTCAGAGAGATAGAGAGAGAGAGTGTTAGCTTGCTATATATGTTTCTCTGGTTGTTCAGAGAGAGAGAGAGAGAGAGAGAGAGAGAGAGAGAGTGTTAGCTTGCTATATATGTTTCTCTGGTTGTTCAGAGAGAGAGAGAGAGAGTGTTAGCTTGCTATATATGTTTCTCTGGTTGTTCAGAGAGAGAGAGAGAGAGTGTTAGCTTGCTATATATGTTTCTCTGGTTGTTCAGAGAGAGAGAGAGAGAGTGTTAGCTTGCTATATATGTTTCTCTGGTTGTTCAGAGAGAGAGCGAGAGAGAGTGTTAGCTTGCTATATATGTTTCTCTGGTTGTTCAGAGAGAGAGAGAGAGAGTGTTAGCTTGCTATATATGTTTCTCTGGTTGTTCAGAGAGAGAGAGAGAGAGAGTGTTAGCTTGCTATATATGTTTCTCTGGTTGTTCAGAGAGAGAGAGAGAGTGTTAGCTTGATATATATGTTTCTCTGGTTGTTCAGAGAGAGAGAGTGTTAGCTTGCTATATATGTTTCTCTGGTTGTTCAGAGAGAGAGAGTGTTAGCTTGCTATATATGTTTCTCTGGTTGTTCAGAGAGAGAGAGAGAGAGTGTTAGCTTGCTATATATGTTTATCTGGTTGTTCAGAGAGAGAGAGAGAGAGAGAGAGAGTGTTAGCTTGATATATATGTTTCTCTGGTTGTTCAGAGAGAGAGAGAGAGTGTTAGCTTGATATATATGTTTCTCTGGTTGTTCAGAGAGAGAGAGAGAGAGTGTTAGCTTGCTATATATGTTTCTCTGGTTGTTCAGAGAGAGAGAGAGAGAGAGAGAGAGTGTTAGCTTGATATATATGTTTCTCTGGTTGTTCAGAGAGAGAGAGAGTGTTAGCTTGATATATATGTTTCTCTGGTTGTTCAGAGAGAGAGAGAGTGTTAGCTTGCTATATATGTTTCTCTGGTTGTTCAGAGAGAGAGAGAGTGTTAGCTTGATATATATGTTTCTCTGGTTGTTCAGAGAGAGAGAGAGTGTTAGCTTGCTATATATGTTTCTCTGGTTGTTCAGAGAGAGAGAGAGAGAGAGAGAGAGTGTTAGCTTGCTATATATGTTTCTCTGGTTGTTCAGAGAGAGAGAGAGAGAGAGAGTGTTAGCTTGCTATATATGTTTCTCTGGTTGTTCAGAGAGAGAGAGAGAGAGAGAGAGTGTTAGCTTGCTATATATGTTTCTCTGGTTGTTCAGAGAAAAAAGGTCTTGCTATATACACTACCGTTCAAAAGTTTGGGGTCACTTAGAAATGTCCTTGTTTTTGAAAGAAAAGCACATTTTTTGTCCATTAAAATAACATCAAATTGATCAGAAATACAGTGTAGACATTGTTAATGTTGTAAATGACTATTGTAGCTGGAAACTGATGACTTTTTATGGAATACCTACCTATGTGTACAGAGACCCATTATCTGCAACTATCACTCCTGTGTTCCAATGGCACGTTGGGTTCGCTAATCCAAGATTATCATTTTAAAAGACTAACTGATCAATAGAAAACCCTTTTGCAATTATGTTAGCACATCTGAAAACTGTCGTCCTGATTAAAGAAGCAATAAAAAACTGGCCTTCTTTAGACTAGTTGAGTATCTGGAGCATCAGCATTTGAGGGTTCGATTACAGGCTCAAAATGGCCAGAAACCAAGACCTTTCTTCTGAAACTTGTCAGTCTATTCTTGTTCTGAGAAATTAAGGCTATTTCCATGCGAGAAATTGCCAAGAAACTGAGGATCTCATACAACGCTGTGTACTACTCCCTTCGCAGAACAGCGCAAACTGGCCCTAACCAGAATAGAAAGAGGAGTGGGAGGCCCCGGTGCACAACTGAGTAAGAGGACAAGTACATTAGAGTGTCTAGTTTGAGAAACAGACGCCTCACTAGTCCTCAACTGGCAGCTTCAGTAAATAGTACCCGCAAAACACCCGTCTCAACGTCAACAGTGAAGAGGTGACTCCGGGATGCTGGTCTTATCTCATTGTAAGAACCGTGGAGACAGGTAGACACAGAAAACACAGAAAACACAGATCACACAGACACATGCAGAAAAACCTGGACACGTACACACACCACCACCCCAGACTCTCCCTATAAACACACACACACCACCCCAGACTCTCCTTATAAACACACACACACACACACCACCCCAGACTCTCCCTATAAACACACACACACACACACACACCCCCCCCCCCCTGGACTCACGGTTTTGGCTCTGTTGAGGTGGGTCATGCATATGTAGCCCCGGTCGTGGCTTTTGAGGTACAGGAAATAGACTGGGGCACAGACCCAGAGGTAGAGACAGGGGACCCATACCAGCACTGTGTTCTGAAAGCACTGGGTCAGATCTGGGTTACCCACGTGCCACGTACGGTTCCAATCCTGAGGTGGGGGGGGGGGGGGGGGATTAAATGACAGATGACTGAGAGACACAGCAGCTCATTCAACATAGTGTTGATAAGGACATGGTGACCTAAGAAGAGAGAGACTGGCAACCAGACAGGGCAGGCTAATAAATGACACCCTATGGGACCTGGGAAAATGTAGTGCACTATACAGGGAATAGGAAAGCATTTGGGGTCAAAAGTAGTGCACTATACAGGGAAATAGGAAAGCATTTGGGGTCAAAAGTAGTGCACTATACAAGGAACAGGGTGCCATTTGGGGTCAAAAGTAGTGCACTATACAGGGAACAGGGTGCCATTTGGGGTCAAAAGTAGTGCACTATACAGGGAACAGGGTGCCATTTGGGGTCAAAAGTAGTGCACTATACAGGGAACAGGGTGCCATTTGGGGTCAAACGTAGTGCACTATATAGGGAAGAGTGTGCCCTATGGGACAAAGCCTCAGACTGCTGTGTTCAGACAGTGAATTATGACAAGGCCTAATGTTAGTAGAGCTACAGAGACAAATACATTCATACATCACACTACATAACTACACCTTGTGTGGAAACAGACACTTTTAGTCACACTGTGTGTGTGTGTGTGTGGTGTGGTGTGTTGTGTTGTGTGTGTGTGTGTGTTGTGTGTGGTGTGGTGTGGTGTGTTGTGTGTGTGTGTTGTGTGTGTGGACGACCACAGCGTCTGTTCTTCATCTCAGCTTCTAATAAAACCCACATAAACATTCCTGCCTTGGCACAAAGGAGGGAACCGGAGGCAGGGTGCCAGGCCACACAGACACACCTTCCTCTCTCGTTCCTTTCCTAAAGCCTATCGCTTTTGGCTGTATTGTTTGATAACACTTTACTAAAATTTCTGAGTTCATAAGGCATTTATAACACTGATATAACACCGAGACAACACGAACACGATCACGAGACAACACTGAGACAATACAATCACGAGACAACACTGAAAAAACACGATCATGAGACAACACTGACACAACAATGAGACAACACGATCATGAGACAACACTGAGACAACACTGACACAACACTGAGACAACACAATCACGAGACAACACTGACAACACTGACACAACACAATCACGAGACAACACTGAGACAATACAGTCACGAGACAACACTGAGACAATACAGTCACGAGACAACACTGAGACAACACGATCACGAGACAACACTGAGACAATACAGTCACGTGACAACACTGTCACAATACAACACTGAGACAACACTGTCACAATACAACACTGAGACAACACTGACATGAAACAACACTGACAACACGAGACAACACTGAGACAACACTGTCACAATACAACACTGAGACAACACAACACTGAGACAACACGATCACGAGACAACACTGACACAACACTGACACGAGACAACACTGAGACAACACTGTCACAACTCTGAGACAACACTGTCACAACACTGAGACAACACGAGACAACACAACACTGAGACAACAACACTGAGACAACACAACACTGAGACAACACTGACAGAACACTGAGACAACACTGACAGAACACTGAGACAACACTGAGACAACACAACACTGAGACAACACAACACTGAGACAACACAACACTGAGACAACACTGACAGAACACTGAGACAACACTGACAGAACACTGAGACAACACTGACAGAACACTGAGACAACACTGACAGAACACTGAGACATGTTATGACAGCTGTTTTTTTACCTGAATCCTGAGTCGTACTGTGTATGTATGTTGAATAACCCTACTGTTTAGTCAGTCTGACCAGGGCTGCTAAAGAACAAGCAACTCCAAGGTACTCATGACCAGTGACCAGTTCAGTGATTTTGGAAAGCACTTGTCTCAATACCCTTTGGCTTCAAGACAAGCCCTCCTTACCCCTGTGGAATTTGTTTGGTTCAATAACTGAGCCAGTGAGTAGACAACAAAGCCCTGTAGAATATAGAAGTGTACAATCACACTACCAGGTCTCTCATAACAGGATCCAAAGGGCTGTGGGACTGGGTGATGAGATTGCATGTTATCATAACTCAGGAAGCCATAGACCTTATTGACAAAATGTGTGTTATTAGGCCTAACAGTGTCTGAAATCCCAAACCTAGAACAGCAGCTGGAACATTGTGGAAGGCAAGACTAGGCCTAACAGTGTCTGAAATCCCAAACCTAGAACAGCAGCTGGAACATTGTGGAAGGCAGGGCAACCCGTCTGCTTAGCGAGACTAGGCCTAACAGTGTCTGAAATCCCAAACCTAGAACAGCAGCTGGAACATTGTGGAAGGCAGGGCAACCCGTCTGCTTAGCGAGACTAGGCCTAACAGTGTCTGAAATCCCAAACCTAGAACAGCAGCTGGAACATTGTGGAAGGCAGGGCAACCTGTCTGCTTAGGGAGACTAGGCCTAACAGTCTCTGAAATCCCAAACCTAGAACAGCAGCTGGAACATTGTGGAAGGCAGGGCAACCTGTCTGCTTAGGGAGACTAGGCCTAACAGTGTCTGAAATCCCAAACCTAGAACAGCAGCTGGAACATTGTGGAAGGCAGGGCAACCTGTCTGCTTAGGGAGACTAGGCCTAACAGTGTCTGAAATCCCAAACCTAGAACAGCAGCTGGAACATTGTGGAAGGCAGGGCAACCTGTCTGCTTAGGGAGACTAGGCCTAACAGTGTCTGAAATCCCAAACCTAGAACAGCAGCTGGAACATTGTGGAAGGCAAGGCAACCCGTCTGCTTAGGGAGACTAGGCCTAACAGTCTCTGAAATCCCAAACCTAGAACAGCAGCTGGAACATTGTGGAAGGCAAGGCAACCCGTCTGCTTAGGGAGACTAGGCCTAACAGTGTCTGAAATCCCAAACCTAGAACAGCAGCTGGAACATTGTGGAAGGCAGGGCAACCCGTCTGCTTAGCGAGACTAGGCCTAACAGTCTCTGAAATCCCAAACCTAGAACAGCAGCTGGAACATTGTGGAAGGCAAGGCAACCCGTCTGCTTAGGGAGACTAGGCCTAACACTAATTGACCTACACCCTGTTATTAACATTTGGGCAAATGGACCTCTAACACTTGTAGCTAAATTCCTTAGGCCATGATGAGCAAAAGCCCTATCTGGCCAGGCCAGCTGACAGTTGACTTATGAGGCAATATACTGCATGTTATGACCGCACATAGATAGATTCTATCTACATGACAGTATGTGTCACTTCAAACATGTGTAACTCTTTTGGGCTCCCGAGTGGGGCAGCGATCTAAGGCACTTCATCTCAGTGCTAGAGGCGCCACTACAGACCCTGGTTTGATCCCGGGCTGTATCATAACCCGGCCGTGATTGGGAGTCCCATAGGGAGGCGCACAATTGGTCCAGCATCGTTAGGGTTTGGGCCCCGGGGGGAGGCCGTCATCGTAAATAAGAGTTTGTTCTTTAACTGACTGGCCCAGTTAATCTTCTAGTTCAGTGCCATAACAAGTTTGGTTGGATTCCACAGGTTTAGGTTTCTAGTTCGTTTTTGGGGGGGTTTCTATCTAGCTAACGTAATAATAATGTCCTCTCTATGTTGCTGCTACTCGCAGTGGATGGTGTGTACAGGTTTAAACAAACAATGTCATCTTGCAACAGCTGATAGACTTGCTGTACGTGTTCTTGTGTTGTGGACCTTGCTATCAAGACGGGCTTGCCATCATACCTGGGTGTTATGTCAGGAAAGTTACCTAGCGAACATTTCATCGAAACACTTTGCTCTATCATCAACAGAGCAGAGGTAGTGCGAGTCTCGAATTAAAGTTGTTAGACTAGAGTGAGTTTTAGCTAGCAGGTTAGCTAACATAATAGGAATCAATGGTGTTTTAAAAATCACTGAAAGCTGTTAAGCTAGCAAAGACACAACTTCACAATAAAAACGATTTGTCGACTTTTATTGATAGCGATATACCTTTTTAAAAATGCACTACCACGTTATTTCAACCTCTCTATTTCACACATTCTTAATGAAACGAAGCTTAGCTAGTTAGCTCAAGTCAACCGGCATAATGAACGACGGCCTTGCTAGCCTAGCTAGCTACTGTTAGCTAACACCAGTGTTACCAAAGACAGGACAGTAACGTTGTGTGATATTACCATGCTTAGTTCAGGCAGACACCGTCATTACAAGCAAAGCCGCTAACAACAAGCTGGGGAAACAACTGTAAGGCGTCAACATTGTAAAGACAGCAGGAGAGTTGACTAGCTTCGGTGGCAACAGTGGAACTTACCCAAAACGGGTCGGAACCGTCCGCACTGCAGAACTTGTCCAAACCCATTCGCGGTTGATCAAGTTTTCCTCTGATAATTTGGGGTTAACGGCGCTACCGCTTTGCTTTGGTTTCATAAGCGCACTTCTGTTGGCGCTCCTGTAAACAAGATAGAAGGTTACCGCTAGGGGGCGCTATAACTACATCGGTAACAGTGCGTTTAGCTGGTGTGTGGGTGTGTGTGTGTGTGTGTGTGTGTCACATGTTATTTTACTCTGTGGGGGGCCACCGCTGGTGTGCATGAATAACACAACCTCTAGAATGACGTGCAAATAGCACACTTTTCCCTATGGGTCCTGGTCAAAAGTAGTGCACTATATAGGGAATGAGGTGTGTGTGTAACAACAGTGTAACAACAGGGGCCTCAGAAAGTAGTCACACCCCTTGACTTGATCCATATTATTGTGTGTTACAGCCTGAATTCAAAATGGATTGTGTCACTGATCTACACACAGTATCCCATAATGGAATTATGAATGAAGACATTTTTTACAAAAATATTTTTTTTAAATGAAAAGCTGAAATGTCTTGAATCAATAAGTATTCAACTCCTTTGTTATGGCGAGGAGCCGAAATAAGTTCAGGAGTAAACATGTGCTTAACAAGTCACATAATAAGTTGCATGGACTCACTCTGACTGCAATAATAGTGTTTAAGATCATTTTGAAATGACTACCCCACCTCTTTACTCTACACATAGAAATTATCTGTAAGGTCCCTCAGTCGAGCAGTGAATTTCAAGCACAGATTCAACCACAAATAAGAGGGAGGTTTTCCAATGCCCCGCAAAGAACGGCAACTATTGGTAGATGGGAATGAAAAAAATTATATTCCTTTTCAGCATGGTGCAGTTATTACTTCCACTTTGGATGGTGTATCAATACACACAGTCACTACAAAGATACAGGCGCCCTTCCTAACTCAGTTGCCAGAGAGGAAGGAAACCGCTCAGAGAGGAAACCGCTCATGAGGCTAAAGGTAACTTAAAACAGTTACAGAGTTTAATGGCTGTGATCGGAGAAAACTGAGGATGGACAAACAATATTGTAGTTACTCCACAATACTAACATAAATGAGTGAAAAGGAAGGAATACAAATATTCCAAAACATACATCCTGTTTGCAATAAGGCACTAAAGTAATTCTGCAAAAGATGTGGCAAAGAAAGGAACTGTTGGTCCTAAATACAAAGTGTTATGTTTGGGGCAAAACCAACACACATCACTGAGTACCACGCTTCATATTTTCAAGCATGGTGGTGGCTGCATCATGTTATGGGTCTGCTTGTCATCGGCAAGGACTCGTTTTTTAGGATAAAAAGTAACAGAATAGAGCTAAACACAGGCAAAATCCTAGAGGAAA
This sequence comes from Oncorhynchus mykiss, assembly GCF_057628025.1. Lineage (NCBI taxonomy): Eukaryota > Metazoa > Chordata > Actinopteri > Salmoniformes > Salmonidae > Oncorhynchus > Oncorhynchus mykiss. The sequence goes on along the minus strand of NC_143034.1, from coordinate 76,908,839 downwards.
ACCTGGTTCAATCTGCTTTCCACCAGACAGTCAGAGACAAATTCACCTTTCAGCAGGACAAATACCTTAAACACAAGGCCAAATATACAAGTCAACATTGAATGTTCCTTTGTGGCCTAGTTATAGTTTTGACTTAAATCGTCTTGAAAATCTATGACAAGACTAGAAAATGGCTGTCTAGCAACGATCAACAACCAACTTGACAGAGCTTGAAGAATTGTAGAAAGAATAATGTGCAAATATTGTACAATCCAGGTGTGTAAAAGCTCTAAGAGACTTACCCAGAAAGACTCACAGCTATAATCGCTACCAAAGGTGATTCTAACATGTATTGACTCAGGAGGTTGAATACTTATCTAATTAGGATATATTACCGTTTTATTTTCCATTAATAAAATACAAAAATATAAAAAATGTTCTTCCACTTTGAAATGACAGATTATTTTGTGTAAATCGTTGACAAAAAAAAGACAATTTAACCCATTTTAATATGACTTTATAACACAACATAAATGTGAAAAACATCAAGTTGAGGGAATACTTTCTGAAGGCACTGTTGTTCACCCCCACATCCTGGCTGCTGTCTCATCCATACAAGGCCCAAATGTCCCAAATGGCACCCTATTCCTTACATAGTGCACTACTTTTGACCAGAGTAGTGCACTATGTAGGGAATAGAGTGCCATTTGGGATGCAGACATACCCACAGCTGTCTCATCCTTATATGGTCCTGTTCCCTTGGGTCAGTTTGATCATTTGAATAACCATACAGAGAGATAGCGTGTGGCACTAGGCCTGGAGAGCTACAGAGAGATACCATGTTGATATAGCTTAGTCCTAGGCCTGGAGAGCTACAGAGAGATACCATGTTGATATAGCTTAGTCCTAGGCCTGGAGAGCTACAGCGAGATACCATGTTGATGTAGCTTAGTCCTAAGCCTGGAGAGCTACAGAGACATACCATGTTGATATAGCTTAGTCCCAGGCCTGGAGAGCTACAGAGAGATACCATGTTGATATAGCTTAGTCCTAGGTCTGGAGAGCTACAGAGACATACAATGTTGATATAGCTTAGTCCTAGGCCTGGAGAGCTACAGAGAGACACCATGTTGATATAGCTTAGTCCTTGGCCTGGAGAGCTACAGAGAGACACCATGTTGATATAGCTTAGTCCTTGGCCTGGAGAGCTACAGAGAGATACCATGTTGATATAGCTTAGTCCCAGGCCTGGAGAGCTACAGAGAGATACCATGTTGATATAGCTTAGTCCCAGGCCTGGAGAGGTATAGAGACATACCATGTTGATATAGCTTAGTCCTAGGCCTGGAGAGGTATAGAGACATACCATGTTGATATAGCTTAGTCCTAGGCCTGGAGAGCTAGCCACAAGTGGTGATGGAAATAAATGGTGCTCCCCGCTGTCTCCTAGTGGGGGTATATGGTAATGATACCTCTCTCCTAGTGGGGGGTATAGGGTAATGATACCTGTCTCCTATTGGGGGTATATGGTAATGATACCTGTCTCATAGTGGGGTTATAAGGTAATGATACCTCTCTCCTAGTGGGGGGTATAGGGTAATGATACCTGTCTCCTAGTGGGGGGTATAGGGTAATGATACCTCTCTCCTAGTGGGGGTATAAGGTAATGAATGATACCTGTCTCCTATTGGGGGTATATGGTAATGATACCTGTCTCATAGTGGGGTTATAAGGTAATGATACCTGTCTCACTCTCTCATTATACTGTCTGTCACACAACCAGTTGAAGTCGGAAGTTTACATACACCTTAGCCAAATACATTTAAACTCAGTTTCTCACAGTTCCTGACATTTAATCCTAGTAACAATTCCCTATCTTAGGTCAGTTAGGATCACCACTTTATTTTAAGAATGTGAAATGTCAGAATAATAGTAGAGAGAATGATTTATTTCAGCTTTTATTTCTTTCATCTCATTCTCAGTGGTTCAGAAGTTTACATACACTCAATGAGTATTTGGTAGCATTGCCTTTAAATTGTTTAACTTTGGTCAAAAGTTTTGGGTAGCCTTCCCACAAGCCTCCCACAATAAATTGGGTGAATTTTGTCCCATTCCTCCTGACAGAGCCGGTGTAACTGAGTCAGGTTGGTAGGTGTCCTTACTCGCAAACACTTTTTCAGTTCTGCCCACAGATTTTCTATAGGATTGAGGTCAGGGCTTTGTGATGACAACTCCAATACCTGGACTTCGTTGTCCTTAAGCCGTTTTGCCACAACTTTGGAAGCATGCTTGGGGTCATTGTCCATTTGGAAGACCCATTTTCGATCAAGCTTCAACTTCCTGACTGATGTCTTGAGATGTTGCTTTAATATATCCACATAATTTCCATCTTCATAATGCCATCTATTTAGTGAAGTGCACCAGTCCTTCCTGCAGCAATGCACCCCCACAACATGATGCTGCCACCCCCGTGCTTCACGGTTGGGATGGTGTTCTTCTTCCACAACATGATGCTGCCACCCCCGTGCTTCACGGTTGGGATGGTGTTCTTCTTCCACAACATGATGCTGCCACCCCCGTGCTTCACGGTTGGGATGGTGTTCTTCTTCCACAACATGATGCTGCCACCCCCGTGCTTCACGGTTGGGATGGTGTTCTTCTTCCACAACATGATGCTGCCACCCCCGTGCTTCACGGTTGGGATGGTGTTCTTCGGCTTGCAAGTCTCTCTTTTTTCCTCCGAACATAACGATGGTCATTATGGCCAAACAGTTCTATTTATGTTTTATCAGACCAGAGGACATTTCTCCAAAAAGTACGATCTTTGTCCCAATGTGCAGTTGCAAACTGTATTCTGTCTTTTTTATGGCGGTTTTGAAGCAGTGGCTTCGTCCTTGCTGAGCGGCCTTTCAGGTTATGTCGATATATGACTCGTTTTACTGTGGATATAGGTACTTTTGTACCTGTTTCCTCCAGCATCTTCACAAGGTCCTTTGCTGTTGTTCTGGGATTGATTTGTACTTTTCTCACCAAAGTACGTTCATCTCTAGGAGACAGAATGCGTCTCCTTCCTGAGTGGTATGACGGCTGCGTGGTCCCATGGTGTTAATACTTGTGTACTATTGTTTTAACAGATGAGCGTGGTACCTTCAGGTGTTTGGAAATTGCTGCCAAGGATGAATCAGACTTGTGAAGGTCTACAATTTTCTTTCTGAGGTCTTGGCTGATTTATTTTGATTTCCCCATGATGTCAAGCAAAGAGGCACTGAGTTTGAAGGTAGGCCTTGAAATACATCCACAGGTACACCTCCAATTGACTCAAATGATGTCAGTTAGCCTATCAGAAGCTTCTAAAGCCATGACATAAGTTTCTGGAATTTTCCAAGCTGTTTAAAGGCACAGTCAACTTAGTGTATGTAAACTTCTGACCCACTGGAATTGTGATATAGTGAATTATAAATGAAATAATCTGTCTGTAAACAATTGTTGGAAAAATTACTTGTGTCATGCACAAAGTAGATGTCCTAACCGACTTGCCAAAACTATAGTTTGTTAACAGGAAATGTGTGGAGTGGTTGAAAAACGAGTTTTAATGACTCCAACCTAAGTGTATGTAAACTTCCGACATCAACTGTACCCTAACCACACATACATCAGTATCTCTCTCTTTATCTATCTTGCACTCACTCTCTGTCACGGTCTCTCTCTGCATGTGTAATAGTTTAACTTTCATCCGTCCCCTCGCCCCAACCCGGGCTCGAACCAGGGACCCTCTGCGCATATAGACAACTGACACCCTCAAAGCATCGTTACCCATCGCTCCACAAAAGCTGCGGCCCTTGCAGAGCGAAGGGAACAACTACTTCAAAGTCTCAGAGCGAGTGACGTCACCCGATTGAAACGCTATTAGCGCGCACCACCGCTAACTAGCTAGCCATTTCACATCGGTTACACATGCCTCTCCCCCTCTTTCTCTCTACCTTCTCTCTCTTTATCTCTCTCTCCCCTCTCTATCCCCCCTCTAACTCTCTCCCCCTCTTTCTCTCTACATCTCTCTCTCCCCTCTCTACCACCCCTCTAACTCTCTCTCTCTCTCTCTTTCTCTCTACCCGTCTCGCTCTTTCTCTCTCTCCCCCCTCTCTGCCCCCCCCCTCTTTCTCTCTCCCCCTCCTTCTCTCTATACATGTGACTATATGGTAACACACAGCAGAGTTCCAGATCATAAGGCATTATGACACAGACAAGGTTCAGTCCACAGTTAGTGGTAACACACAGCAGAGTTCCAGATCATAAGGCATTATGACACAGACAAGGTTCAGTCCACAGTTAGTGGTAACACACAGCAGAGTTCTAGATCATAAGGCATTATGACACAGACAAGGTTCAGTCCACAGTTAGTGGTAACACACAGCAGAGTTCCAGATCATAAGGCATTATGACACAGACAAGGTTCAGTCCACAGTTAGTGGTAACACACAGCAGAGTTCCAGATCATAAGGCATTATGACACAGACAAGGTTCAGTCCACAGTTAGTGGTAACACACAGCAGAGTTCTAGATCATAAGGCATTATGACACAGACAAGGTTCAGTCCACAGTTAGTGGTAACACACAGCAGAGTTCCAGATCATAAGGCATTATGACACAGACAAGGTTCAGTCCACAGTTAGTGGTAACACACAGCAGAGTTCCAGATCATAAGGCATTATGACACAGACAAGGTTCAGTCCACAGTTAGTGGTAACACACAGCAGAGTTCTAGATCATAAGGCATTATGACACAGACAAGGTTCAGTCCACAGTTAGTGGTAACACACAGCAGAGTTCCAGATCATAAGGCATTATGACACAGACAAGGTTCAGTCCACAGTTAGTGGTAACACACAGCAGAGTTCCAGATCATAAGGCATTATGACACAGACAAGGTTCAGTCCACAGTTAGTGGTAACACACAGCAGAGTTCTAGATCATAAGGCATTATGACACAGACAAGGTTCAGTCCACAGTTAGTGGTAACACACAGCAGAGTTCCAGATCACAAGGCATTATGACACAGACAAGGTTCAGTCCACAGTTAGTGGTAACACACAGCAGAGTTCCAGATCATAAGGCATTATGACACAGACAAGGTTCAGTCCACAGTTAGTGGTAACACACAGCAGAGTTCCAGATCATAAGGCATTATGACACAGACAAGGTTCAGTCCACAGTTAGTGGTAACACACAGCAGAGTTCCAGATCATAAGGCATTATGACACAGACAAGGTTCAGTCCACAGTTAGTGGTAACACACAGCAGAGTTCCAGATCATAAGGCATTATGACACAGACAAGGTTCAGTCCACAGTTAGTGGTAACACACAGCAGAGTTCCAGATCATAAGGCATTATGACACAGACAAGGTTCAGTCCACAGTTAGTGGTAACACACAGCAGAGTTCCAGATCATAAGGCATTATGACACAGACAAGGTTCAGTCCACAGTTAGTGGTAACACACAGCAGAGTTCCAGATCATAAGGCATTATGACACAGACAAGGTTCAGTCCACAGTTAGTGGTAACACACAGCAGAGTTCCAGATCATAAGGCATTATGACACAGACAAGGTTCAGTCCACAGTTAGTGGTAACACACAGCAGAGTTCCAGATCATAAGGCATTATGACACAGACAAGGTTCAGTCCACAGTTAGTTTCCACAATGTCCTTACATGCACTTGAGCCAAGTAGGCCATTGACTCTGAGTAAATAGAATGCAAAATATCTTCAAGATAGCATTGAAAGCATTAAAACACATAAGCTATGTCCCAAATGACACCTTATTCCCTATATATGGGCCCTGGCCACCCTGGTCAAAAGCAGTGCATTATATAGGGAATAGGGTGCCATTTGGGACTCAAAAGCTGGTTCATTTCCATGCATTTCCATGGGCTGTAATGTCTAATTATGCCACATATCTTGATCATTTCTCATTGAGCACACAAACTCTGTCCAGAGAGAGAGAGAGAGAGACGGAGAGAGAGAGAGAGACGGAGAGAGAGAGAGAGAGAGACGGAGAGAGAGAGAGACAGAGAGAGAGACAGACAGAGAGAGAGAGACAGAGAGAGAGAGACGAGAGAGAGACAGACATAGAGAGAGAGACAGAGATAGAGACAGAGAGAGAGACAGAGAGAGAGACAGAGAGAGAAAGAGAGAGAAACAGAGAGAGACAGAGAGAGAGAGAGAGACAGAGAGACAGAGAGACAGAAAGAAAGAAAGAAAGAAAGAAAGAAAGAAAGAAAGAAAGAAAGAAAGAAAGAAAGAAAGAAAGAAAGAAAAAGTGAGAGCACAATATTTAGGCTACAGATAAACATATCCTTAGGCTCTATTGTAATCATTATCCTTTCAAAATGTGTCATTTAGATAAAAGGTGAATGGGCCTGTACATGTTTTGTTGTAACCACGGTTTGCTATTCCATAAAATACATCCACGTTTGATTTCATTCATTCCAAAGAAGTGCTCTGGCAGTAGGATTGAATCGGTCTAAGTCACCATCTGTGGAAGGCCAGCGTCCTAGCTAACCTTGTCATGCCAAGGAGTGGAATGACAGCTCAAACAAACTGGTACCAGGGTAATGATAGCACAAACAAACGGGTACCAGGGTAATGATATCACAAACAAACTGGTACCAGGGTAATGATATCACAAACAAACTGGTACCAGGGTAATGATATCACAAACAAACTGGTACCAGGGTAATGATATCACAAACAAACTGGTACCAGGGTAATGATAGAACACACAAACTGGTACCAGGGTAATGACAGCACAAACAAACTGGTACCAGGGTAATGATAGCACAAACAAACTGGTACCAGGGTAATGATATCACAAACAAACTGGTACCAGGGTAATGATAGCACAAACAAACTGGTACCAGGGTAATGATAGCACAAACAAACTGGTACCAGGGTAATGATAGCACAAACAAACTGGTACCAGGGTAATGATGGCACAAACAAACTGGTACCAGGGTAATGATAGCACAAACAAACTGGTACCAGGGTAATGATATCACAAACAAACTGGTACCAGGGTAATGATAGCACAAACAAACTGGTACCAGGGTAATGATAGCACAAACAAACTGGTACCAGGGTAATGATAGCACAAACAAACTGGTACCAGGGTAATGATAGCACAAACAAACTGGTACCAGGGTAATGATAGCACAAACAAACTGGTACCAGGGTAATGATAGCACAAACAAACTGGTACCTCAAATCGTTGGCTGCTGTCAAATTTTGGTCACCATAGAGACGAGGAGGAACCGCGCGCGCTGCTCTCCTCCCACGGGCGGAGCGGGCCGGTTTAAATACCTTGGTAGGATGCTTCATCCGGTGGAAGGATAATTCAACCCTCATCAGTTTACTTGTCCCGTCCCGCTATCTCGTGGAGTAACGTATACCCAGACAACTTTGTAGAATAGACTACATCCCGAGTCCATCATCTACCGGAGAAAGACTAAAGTGAGTATTGAGTCTGCTTCCTTTTAAATAAATGTGGCCGTATACGAATAGTCTACCGGTAACAGCCTGCCGTTCTGTATAGACTGGTGCCAATAGAGAGGTCTGTTACTGCGTGCAGGACAGCGTTGTTTGAACACGGAAATATATATATCTATTGTCAGTTCTGTTAGAAGAAAGACCGTTGGAAAAGGAAATACGCTACAAGGTTTTAGGCGGGCTGCACCTGTTCAGGTGCTACGTGTTGCTTTGCAATGTGTCAATCAACAATGTGCACTTTATTGGACTTTCAGATAAGTTGTTGTCGCTAAATTTAGATGACGTTTCGACTTTTCCATGTAGGACCCAATCGCCTGGGTCTCAGCTTGTGTTTTAGTGTTGTGGTGATATAAGGGTATAGTTGGGTTGGGTTTGAACAGGCAATAAGCACGACACTACCTACCTACCTACTGTGCCTCTTGACAGAGGCTGTGTTTACATACAGGCTAGGATAATAGAGTGATGTTTATGTCAGATGATAGACTTTTTCCAACTGCCATTTCATTTATTAGCATGTCACCTTGTGCAACAATTCATAGACCTAAAACATACAAACATCATCACCAGAAGTTGGTTTGACACCCGAGTTGGGATCAATCCCATTTCAACCCCATCTATTGAAAATACAACCATCATCACCAGAAGTTGGTTTGACACCTGAGTTGGGATCAATCCCATTTCAACTCCCATCTATTAAAAATACAACCATCATCACCAGAAGTTGGTTAGACACCTGAGTTGGGATCAATCCCATTTCAACTCCCATCTATTAAAAATACAACCATCATCACCAGAAGTTGGTTTGACACCTGAGTTGGGATCAATCCCATTTCAACTCCCATCTATTAAAAATACAACCATCATCACCAGAAGTTGGTTAGACACCTGAGTTGGGATCAATCCCATTTCAACTCCCATCTATTAAAAATACAACCATCATCACCAGAAGTTGGTTAGACACCTGAGTTGGGATCAATCCCATTTCAACTCCCATCTATTAAAAATACAACCATCATCACCAGAAGTTGGTTTGACACCTGAGTTGGGATCAATCCCATTTCAACCCCATCTATTAAAAATACAACCATCATCACCAGAAGTTGGTTAGACACCTGAGTTGGGATCAATCCCATTTCAACTCCCATCTATTAAAAATACAACCATCATCACCAGAAGTTGGTTAGACACCTGAGTTGGGATCAATCCCATTTCAACTCCCATCTATTAAAAATACAACCATCATCACCAGAAGTTGGTTTGACACCCGAGTTGGGATCAATCCCATTTCAACTCCCATCTATTAAAAATACAACCATCATCACCAGAAGTTGGTTAGACACCTGAGTTGGGATCAATCCCATTTCAACTCCCATCTATTAAAAATACAACCATCATCACCAGAAGTTGGTTAGACACCTGAGTTGGGATCAATCCCATTTCAACTCCCATCTATTAAAAATACAACCATCATCACCAGAAGTTGGTTTGACACCTGAGTTGGGATCAATCCCATTTCAACTCCCATCTATTAAAAATACAACCATCATCACCAGAAGTTGGTTAGACACCTGAGTTGGAAAAAATCCCATTTCAACTCCCATCTATTAAAAATACAACCATCATCACCAGAAGTTGGTTAGACACCTGAGTTGGGATCAATCCCATTTCAACTCCCATCTATTAAAAATACAACCATCATCACCAGAAGTTGGTTAGACACCTGAGTTGGGATCAATCCCATTTCAACTCCCATCTATTAAAAATACAACCATCATCACCAGAAGTTGGTTAGACACCCGAGTTGGGATCAATCCCATTTCAACTCCCATCTATTAAAAATACAACCATCATCACCAGAAGTTGGTTAGACACCTGAGTTGGGATCAATCCCATTTCAACTCCCATCTATTAAAAATACAACGGCACCATTCAATAACGTGAATGTGAATTTCAATTCATCTCCTGCATTGAAATGGAATTGACCCGACCCCTGGTATCCCCGCTGGCCCAGCCGCCACACAGCCCAGTACCTGGTAACCCGTCCTTACTGTGCAGCCAGAACACCATCAGCTAATGTCAATGTATCCTTTTACTGGGCACTTTCACCTCTTCATTCAAAGACTCCATCATGGACACTCTTACTGACGGGTGTGGCTGCTTTGTGTGATGTATTGTTGTCTCTACCTTCTTAGCCTTTGTTCTGTTGTCTGTGCCCAATAATGTTTGTGTTGCTACCATGCTGTGCTGCTACCATGTTGTGTTGCTACCATGTTGTCTTGCTACCATGTTGTGCTGCTGCCATGTTGTGTTGCTACCAAGCTGTGTTGTCATGTGTTGCTGCCTTGCTATGTTGTCTTTAGGTCTCTCTTTATGTACTGTTGTGTTGTGTCTCGTCGTGATGTGTGTTTTGTCCTATATTTTTATTTAATGTATTTTTAATCCCAGGCCCCCGTCCTCGCAGGAGGCCTTTTGCCTTCTGGTAGACCGTCATTGTAAATAAGAATTTGTTCTTAACTGACTTTCCTCGTTAAATAAATGTTTAATGAAAAAATAAATAGATGTCAATGCTGAGACCAGAGACTAAGCAGCCTAGTGACTGACTGATTGACAGGTCATCATGTTGGTGTCAACAGTAACGCTAGGCTGGAGCTGGCCACGGGAGAGGAGACACTGACTGGACACACAGTTCCCTTATAAGGAATGGAAGTGGTTAAGTCCCTGGCTGTGCCCTTAATCCTATGGGCCCTGGTCAAAAGTAGTGCACTACGTAGGGACTAGGAAGCCATTTGGGACTCAAACCCCTAGCATCTCTCTGTATAGGGCCAATCAGAGGCAGTGGGCTTTGAGGAGAGGTTTCAACCAAACATGGTCATCGTTATCGTCCTCCCAGCATGGCTTATCAACCGCTGTTTCAAGGTTTTATAGCTGCAGTTATCCTGCTGATATTTTACATATTCTATGGCGTCGTGGTCATGGGCAGGCGGAGCTGGGCTGCTGCAAAGCCTTGTGGGTCCTGTGACCCGCAGCAGGGAGAGAAGAAGAGCTGTCAGTGAGTAATGATGACGTGGACCATGCAGTTCACTATATGAAGAGGGGGTTACCTGAGAGGCAGATTGATAAGTGAGGCTGTACTGTACTGTTTATCTTTATTTATTTATGTGGTTGTAAGAGATTGGGAATGAGACCCTGAATAAATCAAAAATTAATCGAGATTGAAACTGAAGCTGTAGACCGATATAACGAGGCATTGGAGGATGAATTTAAAATGTGCTGTTAAACCACAGAGTGATACAGAGAGAGAGAGAGAGAGAGAGAGAGAGAGAGAGGGGGAAGAGAGAGGGGAAGAGAGAGACTGGACACAGACAGACAGACAGACAGACAGACAGACAGACAGACAGACAGACAGACAGACAGACAGACAGACTGTACAGACCGTTGGAATGTTTCTGAGGTCTAAAGTAGCATTTCCTATTAATCACTGGAATTGTTGTGATTGTTGTTGTTTGAGTTGATGTTTTGTGAATTCCCCATCATCATCAGAGGGATAGTTATAACATCATACTCTCTCCCTCTCTTCCTATATCTCTCCTTCTCCTCCTCTCTTCCTATATCTCTCCTTCTCCTCCTCTCTTCATCTCTCCCTCTCTTCCTATATCTCTCTTTCTCCTCCTCTCTTCCTATATCTCTCCTCCTCTCTTCATCTCTCCCTCTCTTCCTATATCTCTCTTTCTCCTCCTCATCTCTTTCTCCATCTCTCCCTTTTCCTCTCTCTTTCTCTCCCTCTCCCTCAGCTTTGAGACCGACTCTCCAATCACTGACCTTCCAATCACAGACGACCTTCCTGTCACCGACGACGACCTTCCCAAGATGGCTGCCGACTCCGCCTCTGACGACAGCAAGTTCCTGCGGCAGGACGACGACTTCAGGAACAGTGGTGTGGGACAGGCTGATTGGTCGGCCAAGAAGATGGTGTGGATCCCGTCAGAGAAGGAGGGGTTTGAGGCCGCCAGCATCAAGGAGGAGAAGGGAGACGATGTAAGGATGTTACACCCCAAATGGCACCCTATTCCCTATATAGTACACTACTTTTCACCAGGACCCTAGTAAATCTTCATCCTCCTCTTCCTCCTTCTCCTCATCTTCCTCCTCATCCTCTTCCTCCTTTTCCTCCTGTTCCTGATCTTCCTCCTCCTCATCTTCATCATCTTCCTCATCCTCTTCCTCCTCTTTTTCCTCCTCCTCCTGCTCCTCTTCCTGTTCTTCCTCCTCATCCTCTTCCTCCTTTTCCTCCTGTTCCTGATCTTCCTCCTCCTCATCTTCATCATCTTCCTCATCCTCTTCCTCCTCTTTTTCCTCCTCCTCCTGCTCCTCTTCCTGTTCTTCCTCCTCCTCCTCTTCCTCCTCTTCCTCCTTCTCCATCTCCTGTTCTTCCTCCTCCTCTCTCCTCCTCTCCAGGTGCTGGTAGAGTTGGCTAACGGTAGGAAAGCGACAGTCAACAAGGATGACATCCAGAAGATGAACCCTCCTAAGTTCAGTAAGGTGGAGGACATGGCAGCTCTAACCTGTCTCAACGAGGCCTCTGTCCTCCACAACCTCAAAGAGAGGTACTTCTCCAGCCTCATCTACGTGAGTACACTCTTACAACACATGGGTTCCTAAAGGGTTCTTCAGTCCCCATAGGAGAAGCCTTTTGGGTTCCATGTAGAAACCTCTGTGGAAAGGGTCCTATATGGAACCCAAAAGGATTCTCCCTGGAACCCAAAAGGGTTCTACCTGGAACCCAAAAGGGTTCTACCTGGAACCAAAAGGGTTCTACCTGGAACCAAAAGGGTTCTTCTGGAACCCAAAAAGTGTTATTCAAAGGGTTCTCCTATGGGGACAGCCGAAGATCCATTTTAGGTTCTAGATAGCACCTATTTTTTCACCTTTTACTGCAGTGGGCTAAATCAGCGTCGCACAGAGTGTTTCCGGGTAGTCTTAAACAAATCTACGTTGAAACAAAAGCATACACCTCACACACATGGTTATGGGTTGAAACAAAAGAAGACCCTGGTACCATGTCAGATACAGAGTTGAAATGTATTCAATGTTGAGTTTGTATCCCAGTATTACACTTTATATACATCTCAGAAGACTGAAATCTAACAAAACCGTTTGACGAAGAAACACAGAATTCTCAGCGGGTTTTTATGAATAGTGTTTATAAAATTATAAAATGATTAATAATATGAATAACATTCCACCCATGAGGCCACTGGAGGATTTGATCATTTGACTGCAGGAAACGCATACAAGTGTACAGACAATATCAGTATAGACACACACACACACAATACACACACAAACATGATGTCAATGAGCAAATTGTGCTGAAGTTTTTATCATGTGTACAGAACAAAAATGATGATTTTGTTTTAACTGTATGTTGATCCTAACCTTTCCTCCTCCTCTTCATCATCTTCCTCTTCTTCCTCTTCCTCCTTTTTCTCCCCTGCTCTCTTCCTCCTCTTGCCCCTCTCCTCCCCTCTTTCTCCTCTCACCTCCTCCTCCTCTCTTCCTCCTCCCCTCCTCCTCTCCTCTCTTCTTCCTCCATCCTCCCTCCTCCTCCTCTCCTCTTCCTCCATCCCCTTCCTTCACCTCCACTCCCCTCCTCTCCCCCTCCCCCTCCTCTCTTCTTCTCCTTCCCCTCTTCCCCCTCCCTTCTCCAGACGTATTCAGGTCTGTTCTGTGTGGTGGTGAACCCCTATAAGATGCTTCCTATCTACTCAGAGAAGATCATTCAGATTTATAAGGGGAAGAAACGCCACGAGGTTCCTCCTCATATCTACTCCATCACTGATAACGCTTACAGGAACATGATGCAAGGTAAAGGGGAGGGAGGGAGAGAGGGAGAGAGAGAGAGAGAGAGAGAGGGGTGTGTGTCATTTAATGAATGTTCTAGAAATGGGACAATACAGTTTAATTGAGGACAGGCGATACAGCATTGAATGTCTAGAGATATCTGTCTGGTCTAGCAGTGGATTTAACCTTAAACTTGCCTTCCAAATGCCTTCCTTGCCTTCCTGGTATTCCCTGTATAGTTCACTACTTTTCACCAGGGCCCTACTCCCTATATACAGTGCCTTGCGAAAGTATTCGGCCCCCTTGAACTTTGCGACCTTTTGCCACATTTCAGGCTTCAAACATAAAGATATAAAACTGTATTTTTTTGTGAAGAATCAACAACAAGTGGGACACAATCATGAAGTGGAACGACATTTATTGGATATTTCAAACTTTTTTAACAAATCAAAAACTGAAAAATTGGGCGTGCAAAATTATTCAGCCCCTTTACTTTCAGTGCAGCAAACTCTCTCCAGAAGTTCAGTGAGGATCTCTGAATGATCCAATGTTGACCTAAATGACTAATGATGATAAATACAATCCACCTGTGTGTAATCAAGTCTCCGTATAAATGCACCTGCACTGTGATAGTCTCAGAGGTCCGTTAAAAGCGCAGAGAGCATCATGAAGAACAAGGAACACACCAGGCAGGTCCGAGATACTGTTGTGAAGAAGTTTAAAGCCGGATTTGGATACAAAAAGATTTCCCAAGCTTTAAACATCCCAAGGAGCACTGTGCAAGCGATAATATTGAAATGGAAGGAGTATCAGACCACTGCAAATCTACCAAGACCTGGCCGTCCCTCTAAACTTTCAGCTCATACAAGGAGAAGACTGATCAGAGATGCAGCCAAGAGGCCCATGATCACTCTGGATGAACTGCAGAGATCTACAGCTGAAGTGGGAGACTCTGTCCATAGGACAACAATCAGTCGTATATTGCACAAATCTGGCCTTTATGGAAGAGTGGCAAGAAGAAAGCAATTTCTTAAAGATATCCATAAAAAGTGTTGTTTAAAGTTTGCCACAAGCCACCTGGGAGACACACCAAACATGTGGAAGAAGGTGCTCTGGTCAGATGAAACCAAAATTGAACTTTTTGGCAACAATGCAAAACGTTATGTTTGGCGTAAAAGCAACACAGCTGAACACACCATCCCCACTGTCAAACATGGTGGTGGCAGCATCATGGTTTGGGCCTGCTTTTCTTCAGCAGGGACAGGGAAGATGGTTAAAATTGATGGGAAGATGGATGGAGCCAAATACAGGACCATTCTGGAAGAAAACCTGATGGAGTCTGCAAAAGACCTGAGACTGGGACGGAGATTTGTCTTCCAACAAGACAATGATCCAAAACATAAAGCAAAATCTACAATGGAATGGTTCAAAAATAAACATATCCAGGTGTTAGAATGGCCAAGTCAAAGTCCAGACCTGAATCCAATCAAGAATCTGTGGAAAGAACTGAAAACTGCTGTTCACAAATGCTCTCCATCCAACCTCACTGAGCTCGAGCTGTTTTGCAAGGAGGAATGGGAAAACATTTCAGTCTCTCGATGTGCAAAACTGATAGAGACATACCCCAAGCGACTTACAGCTGTAATCGCAGCAAAAGGTGGCGCTACAAAGTATTAACTTAAGGGGGCTGAATAATTTTGCACGCCCAATTTTTCAGTTTTTGATTTGTTAAAAAAGTTTGAAATATCCAATAAATGTCGTTCCACTTCATGATTGTGTCCCACTTGTTGTTGATTCTTCACAAAAAAATACAGTTTTATATCTTTATGTTTGAAGCCTGAAATGTGGCAAAAGGTCGCAAAGTTCAAGGGGGCCGAATACTTTCGCAAGGCACTGTAGTTCACTACTTTAGCCCTACCAGAGCCCTATTCCCTATATAGTGCGTAAGTCAGCTTTTCACCAGAGCACATCAAATGAAATATAATTGTATTTGTCACAAATTTGTGACAAATACAATTTTTTGTGAACAACAGGTGTAGACTAACAGTGAAAAGCTGACTTACGTCCCCAACAATGAAGAGAGAAGATGAGATGCAAATTATAATATACTAATAATAATAATAAATACACAATGATTAATGATAACTTATATACACAGAGTACCAGTACCCAGTCAATAATAACTTGGTTATATACACAGGGTACCAGTACTGAGTCAATGATAACTTGGTTATATACACAGGGTACCAGTACCAAGTCAATGATAACTAGGCTATATACAGTTGAAGTCGGAAGTTTACATACACTTAGGTTGGAGTCATTAAAACTCGTTTTTCAGCCACTCCACAAACAGTATTTCTTGTTAACAAGCTACAGTTTCCAGTGGGTCAGAAGTTTACATACACTAAGTTGACTGGGCCTTTAAACAGCTTGGAAAATTCCAGAAAATGATGTCATGGCTTTAGAAGCTTCTGATAGGCTAATTGACATCATTTGAGTCAATTGGAGGTGTACCTGTGGATGTATTTCAAGGCCTACCTTCAAACTCAGTGCCTCTTTGCTTGACATCATGGGGAAAACTAAATAAATCAGCCAAGACCTCAGAAAAAACATTGTTGACCTCCACAAGTCTGGTTCATCCTTGGGAGCAATTTTCAAATGCCTGAAGGTACCACGCTCATCTGTAAAAACAATAGTATGCAAGTATAAACACCATGGGACCACGCAGCCGTCATACCGCTCAGGAAGGAGACGCGTTCTGTCTCCTAGAGATGAACGTACTTTGGTGCGAAAAGTGCTAATCAATCCCAGAACATCAGCAAAGGACCTTGTGAAGATGCTGGAGGAAACAGGTACAAAAGTATCTATATCCACAGTAAAACGAGTCCTATATCAACATAACCTGAAAGGCGGCTCAGCAAGGAAGAAGCCACTGCTCCAAAAATGCCACTAAAAAGACAGACTACGGTTTGCAACTGCACATTGGGACAAAGATCGTACTTTTTGGAGAAATGTCCTCTGGTCTGATAAAACATAAATAGAACTGTTTGGCCATAATGACCATCGTTATGTTTGGAGGAAAAGGGGGAGGCTTGCAAGCCGAAGAACACCATCCCAACCGTGAAGCACGGGGGTGGCAGCATCATGTTGTGGGGGTGCTTTGCTGCAGGAGGGACTGGTGCACTTCACAAAATAGATGGCTCATGAGGATGGAAATGAAGTGGATATATTGAAGGAGCATCTCAGGACAACAGCCAGGAAGTTAAAGCTTGGTCGCAAATGGGTCTTCCAAATGGACAATGACCCCAAGCATGCTTCCAAAGTTGTGGCAAAACGGCTTAAGGACAACAAAGTCAAGGTATTGGAGTTGTCATCACAAAGCCCTGACCTCAATCCTATAGAATATTTGTGGGCAGAACTGAAAAAGTGTGTGTGAGCAAGGAGGCCTACAAACCTGACTCAGTTACACCAGCTCTGTCAGGAGGAATGGGCCAAAATTCACCCAACTTATTGTGGGAAGCTTGTGGAAGGCTACCCGAAACATTTGACCCAAGTTAAACAATTTAAAGGCAATGCTACCAAATACTAATTGAATGTATGTAAACTTCTGACCCCCTGGGAATGTGATGAAAGAAATTAAAGCTGAAATAAATAATTCTCTCTACAATTATTCTGACATTTCACGTTCTTAAAATAAAGTGGTGATCCTAACTGACCCAAGGCAGGGAATGATTACTATGACTAAATGTCAGGAATTGTGAAAAACTGAGTTTAAATGTATTTAGCTAAGGTGTATGTAAACTTCCGACTTCAACTGTAGATCTGTACATATAGGTAGTGGTAACGTGACTAGGCAACAGGATAGCGATTAAACAGACAGAACTCTTTTGGGTTCCATGTAGAACCCTTTCCACAGAGATAGAACCCTTTCCACAGAGATAGAACCCTTTCCACAGAGATAGAACCCTTTCCACAGAGATAGAACCCTTTCCACAGAGATAGAACCCTTTCCACAGAGTGTACTACATGGAACCCAAAAGTAGTGCATTATTTAGGAAATAGGATACAATTCCAGACAGAACCCAAATCCTACTGGTCCAGTTTCCTGCCATCAGAAGGGGGGTGATCTCCAAAATATCCAGACATGGAGTCTGTCTGTGTGTGTTAAGTTGTGTGTGTGTGATAAGGTGTGTGTATGTGTATGTGTGTTTCAAAATACCCATACATGGAGCAGGTTACCAAGGTTACCTTCCTCCGGTAGCCCTCTCCACCCCCCTGCTATTTTTAGCCAATATTGAGTGACAGCGAAGTTAATCTGGTGCAGAAATAGATTTAGGAAGATTTAGGAAGCTGTTCCTGGCCTATAGTCTTTCCTCTGTGTGTGAGTGAACAGAGCACCTTGAGTTCATGTTTGGTGTGTTCAGCTTGGCTTCAACTGTCCTGCCTTAACCCATCTCTCTCCCTCTGTTTCCCTTCTCTGCTTCTATCTCTCTCCCCCTCCCTCCCTCTCTCTCCCCCTCCCTCCCTCTCTCTCTCCCCCTCCCTCCCTCTCTCCCCCTCCCTCCCTCCTCTCCCCTCTCTCCCTTTCTCCTCCCTCCTCTCCCCTCTCTCCCTTTCTCCCTCCCTCCTCTCCCCTCTCTCCATTTCTCCCTCCCTCCTCTCCCCTCTCTCCCTTTCTCCCTTTCTCCCTCCATACCTCCCTTTCTCTCTGTCTTTCTCCACAGAGCGTGAGGACCAGTCAATTCTGTGCACGTGAGTCCAAACCTCAAACACAAACATGTTTTTTCCAACACATTACCTTGTTGCCCCTTGTACCAGGGATGTGTCCCAAATGTCACCTTATCCCGTGACCTTGGGTCTATCAGGTTCAACCTGAGCTAAGCAATGTTCTGAGATTTGGAGCATCAACGTTTTCACATCTCAGAATTATTTTGTTCACTCTTAGAATAAAGGGTTCCAAAAGGGTTCCAGGTAGAACCCTTTTTGGTTCCAGGTAGAACCCTTTTTGGTTCCAGGTAGAACCCTTTTGAGTTTCATTTAGAACCCTCTGTGGAAAGGGTTTCACAAGGAACCCAAAAGGGTTCTTCAAAGAGTTCTCCTATTGGGGACAGCAAAATAACCCTTTTAGGTTCTAGATAGCACCTGTTTTCTAAGAGCGTAGTGAATTCTTCTGCAGATAGAACCCTATGGTTCTGAAATGTCAATCTGGGTTCAGCCATAAGTTTCTATCTGACACTTCTGAATTAGACAGAGGTGAGTCTGGACCCCTGTCCCTCTCCTCCCTAACACCCTATCCCTCTCTCTCTAACCCCCTGTCTCTCTCTCTCTAACCCCCTGTCCCTCTCTCTCTAACCCCCTGTCTCTCTCCTCTCTAACCCCCTGTCTATCTCCTCTCTAACCCCCTGTCTCTCTCCTCTCTAACCCCCTGTCTCTCTCCTCTCTAACCCCCTGTCTCTCTCCTCTCTAACCCCCTGTCTCTCTCCTCTCTAACCCCCTGTCCCTCTCTCTAACCCCCTGTCTCTCTCCTCTCTAACCCCCTGTCCCTCTCTCTCTAACCCCCTGTCTCTCTCCTCTCTAACCCCCTGTCCCTCTCTCTCTAACCCCCTGTCTCTCTCTCTCTAACCCCCTGTCCCTCTCTCTCTAACCCCCTGTCCCTCTCTCTCTAACCCCCTGTCTCTCTCCTCTCTAACCCCCTGTCCCTCTCTCTCTAACCCCCTGTCTCTCTCTCTCTAACCCCCTGTCTCTCTCCTCTCTAACCCCCTGTCTCTCTCCTCTCTAACCCCCTGTCCCTCTCTCTCTAACCCCCTGTCTCTCTCCTCTCTAACCCCCTGTCCCTCTCTCACCCCCTGTCTCTCTCCTCTCTAACCCCCTGTCCCTCTCTCTCTAACCCCCTGTCCCTCTCTCTCTAACCCCCTGTCTCTCTCCTCTCTACCCCCCTGTCCCTCTCTCTCTAACCCCCTGTCTCTCTATCTCTAACCCCCTGTCTCTCTCCTCTCTACCCCCCTGTCTCTCTCCTTTCTAACCCCCTGTCTCTCTCCTCTCTAACCCCCTGTCCCTCTCCTCTCTAACCCCCTGTCTCTCTCCTCTCTAACCCCCTGTCCCTCTCTCTCTAACCCCCTGTCCCTCTCCTCTCTAACCCCCTATCTCTCTCTCTCTAACCCCCGTCTCTCTCCTCTCTACCCGACCAGAGGTGAGTCTGGACCCCTGTCCCTCTCTCTCTAAGCCCTAAGCCCTGTCTCTCTCCTCTCTAACCCCCTGTCTCTCTCCTCTCTACCCGACCAGAGGTGAGTCTGGAGCCCTGTCCCTCTCTCTCTAACCCCCTGTCTCTCTCCTCTCTAACACCCTATCCCTCTCTCTCTAACCCCGTCTCTCTCCTCTCTACCCGACCAGAGGTGAGTCTGGAGCGGGGAAGACAGAGAACACGAAGAAGGTGATCCAGTATCTGGCGGTGGTGGCTTCCTCTCACAAGGGCAGCAAGAAGGACCCTGGAGCTGTGAGTGTTAGCTCTAGTGTACAATACAATATGATACACTACAATACACTGGAGCTGTGTTACCTCTAGTGTACAATACAATATGATACACTACAATACACTGGAGCTGTGTTACCTCTAGTGTTCAATACAATATGATACACTACAATACACTGGAGCTGTGTTACCTCTAGTGTTCAATACAATATGATACACTACAATACACTGGAGCTGTGTTACCTCTAGTGTACAATACAATATGATACACTACAATACACTGGAGCTGTGAGTGTTACCTCTAGTGTACAATACAATATGATACACTACAATACACTGGAGCTGTGAGTGTTACCTCTAGTGTACAATACAATATGATACACTACAATACACTGGAGCTGTGAGTGTTACCTCTAGTGTACAATACAATATGATACACTACAATACACTGGAGCTGTGTTACCTCTAGTGTACAATACAATATGATACACTACAATACACTGGAGCTGTGTTACCTCTAGTGTACAATACAATATGATACACTACAATACACTGGAGCTGTGTTACCTCTAGTGTACAATACAATATGATACACTACAATACACTGGAGCTGTGTTACCTCTAGTGTACAATACAATATGATACACTACAATACACTGGAGCTGTGTTACCTCTAGTGTACAATACAATATGATACACTACAATACACTGGAGCTGTGTTACCTCTAGTGTACAATACAATATGATACACTACAATACACTGGAGCTGTGTTACCTCTAGTGTACAATACAATATGATACACTACAATACACTGGAGCTGTGTTACCTCTAGTGTACAATACAATATGATACACTACAATACACTGGAGCTGTGAGTGTTACCTCTAGGGTTGCAAAACCTTCCCAAATGTTCCAGAAATCCTGGATGGAAGTTTCCTGGAATCCTGGATGGAATAAGCAGGACATCTGGGAATCATCCAACTGGGATTTCTGGAAAACCTGGGAATTTTGGGAAGTTACAGGGAATTTTTAC
Source organism: Oncorhynchus mykiss (assembly GCF_057628025.1). Taxonomy (NCBI): domain Eukaryota; kingdom Metazoa; phylum Chordata; class Actinopteri; order Salmoniformes; family Salmonidae; genus Oncorhynchus; species Oncorhynchus mykiss. Next base: position 76,887,974 of record NC_143034.1, on the reverse strand, counting down.
AACCCCTACCTGTACTGTACTCTGCTAAACACATTCAATACGATGTGACCTGTTTAGACCCTCAGAGGATAGCTGCAGATATTGAGTTGAAGGAAATGGAACAGAAATGTCTAAACTGTGTAAACCCCTTTTTGTTTTTAAATTGAGAGAGAGAGTACTCATAAGAGACTGTACTTTTATCCATGTTGATAACAAAGCATTTCTTTTAACCATGAAAGACATTTCTGTTGTGTGACAGGATGCACCGACGCTAGTCAAGGTATGACAACTCTTCCTGTGACGTGGGCGATGCAGACTACTGTAACCTTAACTGACTGTGTGGTAGAAACTACGGCTGCTCTGATTGGTGGACTGCTTCCTCTTCAGTTTGTGGTGTGCTGCTTTGTACTGCTGGTGGTTTAGGCTTTCTGTCTTCTGCTGAAGAGGCAAATCTCTCACAACCAATACTGATAGACAATGAGCTGCTATGGACCCGCCCCCCTAGTTCTACATTCAATACTGATAACCAATGAGCTGCTATGGACCCGCCCCCCTAGTTCTACATTCAATACTGATAACCAATGAGCTGCTATGGACCCGCCCCCTAGTTCTACATTCAATACTGATAACCAATGAGCTGCTATGGACCCGCCCCCCTAGTTCTATATTAAATACTGATAACCAATGAGCTGCTATGGACCCGCCCCCCTAGTTCTACATTCAATACTGATAACCAATGAGCTGCTATGGACCCGCCCCCCTAGTTCTACATTCAATACTGATAACCAATGAGCTGCTATGGACCCGCCCCCCTACTTCTATATTCAATACTGATAACCAATGAGCTGCTATGGACCCGCCCCCCTAGTTCTACATTCAATACTGATAACCAATGAGCTGCTATGGACCCGCCCCCCTACTTCTATATTCAATACTGATAACCAATGAGCTGCTATGGACCCGCCCCCCCTAGTTCTACATTCAATACTGATAACCAATGAGCTGCTATGGACCCGCCCCCCTAGTTCTACATTCAATACTGATAACCAATGAGCTGCTATGGACCCGCCCCCCTACTTCTATATTCAATACTGATAGACAATGAGCCGTACTCTAAGTCCTGCTATGGACCCACCCCCCCTAGTTCTATATTCAATACTGATAGCCAATGAGCTGCTATGGACCCGCCCCCCTAGTTCTATATTCAATACTGATAGCCAATGAGCTGCTATGGACCCACCCCCCTAGTTCTATATTAAATACTGATAGCCTAGTTCTATATTCAATACTGATAGCCAATGAGCTGCTATGGACCCGCCCCCCTAGTTCTATATTCATATTCTATATATTCTATATTACCCTTACCCGGGGCGGCAGGGTAGCTTAGTAGTTAGAGCGTTGGACTAGTAACCAGAAGGTTGCAAGTTCAACCCCCGCGCTGACAAGGTACAAATCTGTCGTTCTGCCCCTGAACAGGCAGTTAACCCACTGTTCCTAGGCCGTCATTGAAAATAAGAATTTGTTCTTAACTGACTTGCCTAGTTAAATAAAGGTAAAATAAAAATAAATAAACTGCCCAATCACAGAAGAAGACAGTTTAGGGTTCACATATCAGACACAACCTATTCCCGAGGATATTACAGAAGAACTGAGTCAGGTTTGTAGATATTACAGAAGAACTGAGTCAGGTTTGTAGATATTACAGAATAACTGAGTCAGGTTTGTAGATATTACAGAAGAACTGAGTCAGGTTTGTAGATATTACAGAAGAACTGAGTCAGGTTTGTAGATATTACAGAAGAACTGAGTCAGGTTTGTAGATATTACAGAAGAACTGAGTCAGGTTTATAGATATTACAGAAGAACTGAGTCAGGTTTGTAGATATTACAGAAGAACTGAGTCAGGTTTATAGATATTACAGAAGAACTGAGTCAGGTTTATAGATATTACAGAAGAACTGAGTCAGGTTTGTAGATATTACAGAAGAACTGAGTCAGGTTTGTAGATATTACAGAAGAACTGAGTCAGGTTTGTAGATATTACAGAAGAACTGAGTCAGGTTTGTAGATATTACAGAAGAACTGAGTCAGGTTTGTAGATATTACAGAAGAACTGAGTCAGGTTTGTAGATATTACAGAAGAACTGAGTCAGGTTTATAGATATTACAGAAGAACTGAGTCAGGTTTGTAGATATTACAGAAGAACTGAGTCAGGTTTGTAGATATTACAGAAGAACTGAGTCAGGTTTGTAGATATTACAGAAAAATTACAGAAGAAGAAGAGGAATAGAACAATACTTTATTGTGTATCATAAATAATATATTATGCCAGGTTATAATACGTTATGCCAGGTTATAATACGTTATGCCAGGTTATAATACGTTATGCCAGGTTATAATATATTATGCCAGGTTATAATACGTTATGCCAGGTTATAATATATTATGCCAGGTTATAATACGTTATGCCAGGTTATGATAAGTTATGCCAGGTTATGATACGTTATGCCAGGTTATAATACGTTATGCCAGGTTATAATATATTATGCCAGGTTATAATACGTTATGCCAGGTTATGATAAGTTATGCCAGGTTATGATACGTTATGCCAGGTTATAATACGTTATGCCAGGTTATAATACGTTATGCCAGGTTATAATATATTATGCCTGGTTATAATACGTTATGCCAGGTTATAATACGTTATGCCAGGTTATGATAAGTTATGCCAGGTTATGATACGTTATGCCAGGTTATAATACGTTATGCCAGGTTATAATATATTATGCCTGGTTATAATACGTTATGCCAGGTTATAATACGTTATGCCAGGTTATGATAAGTTATGCCAGGTTATGATACGTTATGCCAGGTTATAATACGTTATGCCAGGTTATAATATATTATGCCAGGTTATGATACGTTATGCCAGGTTATAATATATTATGCCAGGTTATAATACGTTATGCCAGGTTATAATATATTATGCCAGGTTATGATACGTTATGCCAGGTTATAATATATTATGCCAGGTTATGATACGTTATGCCAGGTTATGATACGTTATGCCAGGTTATAATATATTATGCCAGGTTATGATACGTTATGCCAGGTTATAATACGCTATGCCAGGTTATAATATATTATGCCAGGTTATAATACGTTATGCCAGGTTATGATACGTTATGCCAGGTTATGATACGTTATGCCAGGTTATAATACGTTATGCCAGGTTATAATACGTTATGCCAGGTTATAATATATTATGCCAGGTTATGATACGTTATGCCAGGTTATAATACGTTATGCCAGGTTATAATACGTTATGCCAGGTTATAATATATTATGCAGGTTATGCCTGGTTATAATACGTTATGCCAGGTTATAATACGTTATGCCAGGTTATAATATATTATGCCAGGTTATGATACGTTATGCCAGGTTATAATATATTATGCAGGTTATGATACGTTATGCCAGGTTATAATACGTTATGCCAGGTTATAATACGTTATGCCAGGTTATGATACGTTATACCAGGTTATGATACGTTATACCAGGTTATAATATATTATGCAGGTTATGCCTGGTTATAATACGTTATGCCAGGTTATAATACGTTATGCCAGGTTATAATACGTTATGCCAGGTTATAATACGTCATGCCAGGTTATAATATATTATGCAGGTTATGATACGTTATGCCAGGTTATAATATATTATGCAGGTTATGCCAGGTTATAATACGTTATGCCAGGTTATAATACGTTATGCCAGGTTATAATATATTATGCCAGGTTATGATACCTTATGCCAGGTTATAATACGTTATGCCAGGTTATAATATATTATGCAGGTTATGCCTGGTTATAATACGTTATGCCAGGTTATAATACGTTATGCCAGGTTATAATATATTATGCAGGTTATGATACGTTATACCAGGTTATAATACGTTATGATACGTTATGCCAGGTTATAATATATTATGCCAGGTTATGATACGTTATACCAGGTTATAATACGTCATGCCAGGTTATAATACATTATGCCAGGTTATGATACGTTATGCCAGGTTATAATACGTTATGCCAGGTTATAATATATTATGCCAGGTTATGATACGTTATACCAGGTTATAATACGTCATGCCAGGTTATAATACGTTATGCCAGGTTATAATACGTTATGCCAGGTTATAATACGTTATGCCAGGTTATGATAAGTTATGCCAGGTTATGATACGTTATGCCAGGTTATAATACGTTATGCCAGGTTATAATACGTTATGCCAGGTTATGATAAGTTATGCCAGGTTATGATACGTTATGCCAGGTTATAATACGTTATGCCAGGTTATAATATATTATGCCAGGTTATTATACGTTATGCCAGGTTATAATATATTATGCCAGGTTATAATACGTTATGCCAGGTTATAATATATTATGCCAGGTTATGATACGTTATGCCAGGTTATAATATATTATGCCAGGTTATGATACGTTATGCCAGGTTATGATACGTTATGCCAGGTTATAATATATTATGCCAGGTTATGATACGTTATGCCAGGTTATAATACGCTATGCCAGGTTATAATATATTATGCCAGGTTATAATACGTTATGCCAGGTTATGATACGTTATGCCAGGTTATGATACGTTATGCCAGGTTATAATACGTTATGCCAGGTTATAATACGTTATGCCAGGTTATAATATATTATGCCAGGTTATGATACGTTATGCCAGGTTATAATACGTTATGCCAGGTTATAATACGTTATGCCAGGTTATAATATATTATGCAGGTTATGCCTGGTTATAATACGTTATGCCAGGTTATAATACGTTATGCCAGGTTATAATATATTATGCCAGGTTATGATACGTTATGCCAGGTTATAATATATTATGCAGGTTATGATACGTTATGCCAGGTTATAATACGTTATGCCAGGTTATAATACGTTATGCCAGGTTATGATACGTTATACCAGGTTATGATACGTTATACCAGGTTATAATATATTATGCAGGTTATGCCTGGTTATAATACGTTATGCCAGGTTATAATACGTTATGCCAGGTTATAATACGTTATGCCAGGTTATAATACGTCATGCCAGGTTATAATATATTATGCAGGTTATGATACGTTATGCCAGGTTATAATATATTATGCAGGTTATGCCAGAATATAATACGTTATGCCAGGTTATAATACGTTATGCCAGGTTATAATATATTATGCCAGGTTATGATACCTTATGCCAGGTTATAATACGTTATGCCAGGTTATAATATATTATGCAGGTTATGCCTGGTTATAATACGTTATGCCAGGTTATAATACGTTATGCCAGGTTATAATATATTATGCAGGTTATGATACGTTATACCAGGTTATAATACGTTATGATACGTTATGCCAGGTTATAATATATTATGCCAGGTTATGATACGTTATACCAGGTTATAATACGTCATGCCAGGTTATAATACATTATGCCAGGTTATGATACGTTATGCCAGGTTATAATACGTTATGCCAGGTTATAATACGTTATGCCAGGTTATAATATATTATGCAGGTTATGATACGTTATGCCAGGTTATAATACGTTATGCCAGGTTATAATACGTTATGCCAGGTTATGATACGTTATACCAGGTTATGATACGTTATACCAGGTTATAATATATTATGCAGGTTATGCCTGGTTATAATACGTTATGCCAGGTTATAATACGTTATGCCAGGTTATAATATATTATGCCAGGTTATAATATATTATGCAGGTTATGATACGTTATACCAGGTTATAATACGTTATGATACGTTATGCCAGGTTATAATATATTATGCCAGGTTATAATACGTTATGCCAGGTTATGATACGTTATTCCAGGTTATAATATATTATGCAGGTTATGATACGTTATACCAGGTTATAATACGTTATGATACGTTATGCCAGGTTATAATATATTATGCCAGGTTATAATATATTATGCCAGGTTATAATATATTATGCCAGGTTATAATATATTATGCCAGGTTATAATACGTTATACCAGGTTATGATACGTTATACCAGGTTATAATATATTATGCAGGTTATGATAAGTTATGGCAGGTTATAATATATTATGCCAGGTTATGATACGTTATGCCAGGTTATGATACGTTATTCCAGGTTATAATATATTATGCAGGTTATGATACGTTATACCAGGTTATAATACGTTATGATACGTTATGCCAGGTTATAATATATTATGCCAGGTTATGATACGTTATGCCAGGTTATAATATATTATGCAGGTTAGGATACGTTATGCCAAGTTATAATGCATTATAATACGTTATGCTAGGTTATAATGCATTATAATACGTTATGCCAGGTTATAATGCATTATAATACGCTATGCCAGGTTATAATGCATTATAATACGTTATGCCAGGTTATAATATATTATGCAGGTTATGATACGTTATACCAGGTTATAATACGTTATGATACGTTATGCCAGGTTATAATATATTATGCCAGGTTATGATACGTTATGCCAGGGTATAATACTTTATGCCAGGTTATGATACGTTATGCCAGGTTATAATGCATTATAAACGTTATGCCAGGTTATAATGCATTATAATACGTTATGCCAGGTTATAATGCATTATAATACGTTATGCCAGGTTATAATGCATTATAATACGTTATGCCAGGTTATAATGCATTATAATACGTTATGCCAGGTTATAATGCATTATAATACGTTATGCCAGGTTATAATGCATTATAATACGTTATGCCAGGTTATAATGCATTATAATACGTTATGCCAGGTTATAATGCATTATAATACGTTATGCCTGGTTATAATACATTATAATAGGTTATAATGATCACATCATCCTCTGCCTCCTCTGTAGGAGAAGCCAGAGAAGCCTGGGTCTCTGGCCTACGTGAGTATGAGAGTAGCACCCTATTCCCTATTTAGTGCACTACTTTTGACCACCGCCTATAGAGGTCTGGTAAAAGAAGTGCACTGCATATGTAATAGGGTGCCATTTGGGAGTTCATACCTGCATGCTAGCTAGCGTGTCACACCAACATTTGATTAACCGATATGATCAATCTCTGCTGTCCTATAGCCTGTGAACACTATTAACTGTTGATGGACCTGTCTGTGTGTTAGAAAGTAGTGGCCTGTATGACATTTAAAAATAGTGTGTGAAACATCAAAGTCACCCCATAATAATCTTTTCACAAATCTCTCTGAGTGGTTGCTATGCTACATCTCACTGACTGTGTTTTGCTCTGTGTCTGTTGCACTGTGCTAAAAAAAAAAAGTGTGTGTCTCTGTTGTCCATTTCTTTGTTGTTGTACAGTGTGACATAACTTGTGTTGTTCTGTCGTGTGACATCATTCTCTGGTAATATTCATGAAGTGACATCACAATATAATTGTGACATCACAGATATGTTGGACATATGTGATTGGTTTTCCTGCGTCCCCCCGTTTTGCCCTACAGGGGGAGCTAGAGAAGCAGCTGCTGCAGGCTAACCCCATACTGGAAGCCTTCGGGAACGCCAAGACCATCAAGAACGACAACTCCTCACGATTCGTAATTAACTCACAGTTTACACACGCTCAGACACCATTACACACTCTTTTCAAACAAAACTATATATGTATTTTTTTAAATGTCAAATTAAATTAATTCATTCATTCCATCGCGCTCTCTTACTACTAACTTAATTAAAGCTTTTAACTAGGACCCAGAGTCTTTCCCGGTTTGATTACGTAGTCAGGAAAATCTCCTGGCACCAGTCCCTTGTTATTAGAGTACAGACTGCTGTTCCTTGTAATTATAATACAGACTGTTAGTCCTTGTTATTATAATACAGACTGTTAGTCCTTGTTATTATAATACAGACTGTTAGTCCTTGTTATTATAATACAGACTGTTAGTCATTGTTATTATAATACAGACTGTTAGTCCATGTTATTATAATACAGACTGTTAGTCCTCGTCATGACATTTATCAAGAGCTCAATGCTCATATATACAGTATCGTACATCTCTCTCCTCATATACAGTATCCTACATCTCTATTCATATATACAGTATCCTACATCTCTCTCCTCACATATACAGTATCCTACATCTCTCTTCATATATACAGTATCCTACATCTCTCTCCTCATATACAGTATCCTACATCTCTCTCCTCACATATACAGTATCCTACATCTCTCCTCACATATACAGTATCCTACATCTCTCTCCTCATATACAGTATCCTACATCTCTCTCCTCATATACAGTATCCTACATCTCTCTCCTCATATACAGTATCCTACATCTCTCTCCTCATATACAGTATCCTACATCTCTCTCCTCATATACAGTATTCTACATCTCTCTCCTCATATACAGTATCCTACATCTCTCTCCTCATATACAGTATCCTACAACTCTCTCCTCATATATACAGTATCCTACATCTCTCTCCTCATATACAGTATCCTACATCTCTCTCCCCATATACAGTATCCTACATCTCTCCTCATATATACAGTATCCTACATCTCTCTCCTAATATACAGTATCCTACATCTCTCTCCTCATATACAGTATCCTACATCTCTCTCCTCACATATACAGTATCCTACATCTCTCTCCCCATATACAGTATCCTACATCTCTCTCCTCATATACAGTATCCTACATCTCTCTCCTCATATACAGTATCCTACATCTCTCTCCTCATATACAGTATCCTACATCTCTCTCCTCATATACAGTATTCTACATCTCTCTCCTCATATACAGTATCCTACATCTCTCTCCTCATATACAGTATCCTACAACTCTCTCCTCATATATACAGTATCCTACATCTCTCTCCTCATATACAGTATCCTACATCTCTCTCCCCATATACAGTATCCTACATCTCTTCTCATATATACAGTATCCTACATCTCTCTCCTAATATACAGTATCCTACATCTCTCTCCTCATATACAGTATCCTACATCTCTCTCCTCACATATACAGTATCCTACATCTCTCTCCCCATATACAGTATCCTACATCTCTCCTCATATATACAGTATCCTACATCTCTCTCCTCATATACAGTATCCTACGTCTCTCTCCTCATATACAGTATTCTACATCTCTCTCCTCATATATACAGTATTCTACATCTCTCTCCTCATATACAGTATCCTACATCTCTCTCCTCACATACAGTATCCTACATATCTCCTCATATACAGTATCCTACATCTCTCTCCTCATATACAGTATCCTACATCTCTCCTCATATACAGTATCCTACATCTCTCTCCTCACAGGGCAAGTTTATTAAGCTCAACTTTGACGTGACCGGATTCCTGGTTGGAGCCAACATCGATACCTGTATCCTCATGAAATACACAGACTCTAAATATACAGATTCTAAATATACAGACTCTAAATATACAGACTTTGGGCTCCTCATAGAGATGTATTGTAGGTGTTTATCAAATTCATATTTTAGAGATTCGGGAGATATTAACACACACAAAAGGGACAGTTTCCCGGACACAGGTTAAACCCTAGCCCTGGACTAAAAAACATGTTCAATGAAGACTTCATATTCATATTTCATGTGTGTCGGGGGAAACTGTCCCGACGTGAAATGCAGTGACCTGTTCCTGCACCACAGAGGGTGTTGTCTTTGACCCTCCCCTGTCCACCAGACCTGCTGGAGAAGTCTCGCTGTATTCGCCAAGCCAAGATAGAGAGAGCCTTCCATATCTTTTACTACATGGTGGCCGGAGCGAAGGACCAACTAAAGGGTGAGAGATAGATAGAATGAGATATAGAATGAGATACATATATAGATAGATAGATAGATAGATAGAATGAGAAGAGTCCCCTAAGCAAGCTGGTCCTGGGGCTCTGTTCACAAACACAAACACACCCTACAGAGCCCCAGGACAACAGCACAATTAGACCCAACCAAATCATGAGAAAACAAAAAGATAATTACTTGACACATTGGAAAGAATTAACAAAAAAACAGAGCAAACTAGAATGCTATTTGGCCCTACACAGAGGGTACACAGCGGCAGAATACCTGACCACTGTGACTGACCCAAAATTAAGGAAAGCTTTGACTATGTACAGACTCAGTGAGCATAGCCTTGCTATTGAGAAAGGCCGCCGTAGGCAGACATGGCTCTCAAGAGAAGACAGGCTATGTGCTCACTGCCCACAAAATGAGGTGGAAACTGAGCTGCACTTCCTAACCTCCTGCCCAATGTATGACCATATTAGAGAGACATATTTCCCTCAGGTTACACAGATCCACAAAGAATTCGAAAACAAATCCAATTTTGAAAAACTCCCATATCTACTGGGTGAAATTCCACAGTGTGCCATCACAGCAGCAAGATTTGTGACCTGTTGCCACGAGAAAAGGGCAACCAGTGAAGAACACACACCATTGTAAATACAACCCATATTTATGCTTATTTATTTTATATTGTGTCCTTTACCATTTGTACATTGTTAAAACACTGTATGTATGTATATATATATATATATATATATATAATATGACATCTGTAATGTCTTTATTGTTTTGAAACTTCTGTATGTGTAATGTTTACTGTTAATTTGTATTGTTTATTTCACTTTGTATGTTGTCTACCTCACTTGCTTTGGCAATGTTAACACATGTTTCCCATGCCAATAAAGCCCTTGAATTGAATTGAATTGAATTGAATTGATAGAATGAGATAGATAGAATGAGAGAGATAGATAGATAGATAGATAGAATGAGATAGATATATAGAATGAGATAGATAGATAGATAGATAGATAGAATGAGATAGAATTAGATAGATAGATATATATAATGAGAGATAGATAGATAGATAGATAGATAGATAGATAGATAGATAGAATTAGATAGATAGATAGATAGATAGATATAATGAGAGATAGATATAATTAGATAGATATAATGAGAGATAGATAGAATTAGATAGATAGATAGATAGATAGATAGATAGATAGACAGGCCTCAGGCCTTATTTAATTATATAGTGTGTAACCGTACAGCTCCTCCTCTCCTGTCTGTTCCTGTATAGAGGAGCTGTTACTGGAGGATTTCGGGGCCTACCGGTTCCTGGTGGCAGGTCACGTGGAGGTGCCTGGTCAGGAAGATGATCAGATGTTCATAGAAACGCTGGAGGCCATGGAGATCATGGGTTTCTCTGAGGACGAGAGGACAGGTACTGGAGGGAGGGGAGATCATGGGTTTCTCTGAGGACCAGAGGACAGGTACTGGAGGGAGGGGAGATCATGGGTTTCTCTGAGGACCAGAGGACAGGTACTGGAGGGAGGGGAGATCATGGGTTTCTCTGAGGACCAGAGGACAGGTACTGGAGGGAGGGGAGATTATGGGTTTCTCTGAGGACCAGAGGACAGGTACTGGAGGGAGTAGAGATCATGGGTTTCTCTGAGGACCAGAGGACAGGTACTAGAGGGAGGGGAGATCATGGGTTTCTCTGAGGATGAGAGGACAGGTACTGGAGGGAGGGGAGATCATGGGTTTCTCTGAGGACCAGAGGACAGGTACTGGAGGGAGGGGAGATCATGGGTTTCTCTGAGGACCAGAGGACAGGTACTGGAGGGAGGGGAGATCATGGGTTTCTCTGAGGACCAGAGGACAGGTACTGGAGGGAGGGGAGATCATGGGTTTCTCTGAGGACCAGAGGACAGGTACTAGAGGGAGGGGAGATTATGGGTTTCTCTGAGGACCAGAGGACAGGTACTGGAGGGAGTAGAGATCATGGGTTTCTCTGAGGACCAGAGGACAGGTACTAGAGGGAGGGGAGATCATGGGTTTCTCTGAGGATGAGAGGACAGGTACTGGAGGGAGGGGAGATCATGGGTTTCTCTGAGGACCAGAGGACAGGTACTGGAGGGAGGGGAGATCATGGGTTTCTCTGAGGACCAGAGGACAGGTACTGGAGGGAGGGGAGATCATGGGTTTCTCTGAGGACCAGAGGACAGGTACTGGAGGGAGGGGAGATCATGGGTTTCTCTGAGGACCAGAGGACAGGTACTGGAGGGAGGGGAGATCATGGGTTTCTCTGAGGACCAGAGGACAGGTACTGGAGGGAGGGGAGATCATGGGTTTCTCTGAGGACCAGAGGACAGGTACTGGAGGGAGGGGAGATCATGGGTTTCTCTGAGGACCAGAGGGCAGGTACTGGAGGGAGGGGAGATCATGGGTTTCTCTGAGGACCAGAGGACAGGTACTGGAGGGAGGGGAGATCATGGGTTTCTCTGAGGATGAGAGGACAGGTACTGGAGGGAGGGGAGATCATGGGTTTCTCTGAGGACCAGAGGACAGGTACTGGAGGGAGGGGAGATCATGGGTTTCTCTGAGGATGAGAGGACAGGTACTAGAGGGAGGGGAGATCATAGGTTTCTCTGAGGACCAGAGGACAGGTACTGGAGGGAGGGGAGATCATGGGTTTCTCTGAGGACGAGAGGACAGGTACTGGAGGGAGGGGAGATCATGGGTTTCTCTGAGGACCAGAGGGCAGGTCCTGGAGGGAGGGGAGATCATGGGTTTCTCTGAGGACCAGAGGACAGGTACTGGAGGGAGGGGAGATCATGGGTTTCTCTGAGGACCAGAGGACAGGTACTAGAGGGAGGGGAGATCATGGGTTTCTCTGAGGATGAGAGGACAGGTACTGGAGGGAGGGGAGATCATGGGTTTCTCTGAGGACGAGAGGACAGGTACTAGAGGGAGGGGAGATCATGGGTTTCTCTGAGGATGAGAGGACAGGTACTGGAGGGAGGGGAGATCATGGGCTTCTCTGAGGACCAGAGGACAGGTACTGGAGGGAGGGGAGATCATGGGTTTCTCTGAGGACCAGAGGACAGGTACTGGAGGGAGGGGAGATCATGGGTTTCTCTGAGGACCAGAGGACAGGTACTGGAGGGAGGGGAGATCATGGGTTTCTCTGAGGACCAGAGGACAGGTACTAGAGGGAGGGGAGATCATGGGTTTCTCTGAGGACCAGAGGACAGGTACTAGTGGGAGGGGAGATCATGGGTTTCTCTGAGGACCAGAGGACAGGTACTGGAGGGAGGGGAGATCATGGGTTTCTCTGAGGACCAGAGGACAGGTACTGGAGGGAGGGGAGATCATGGGTTTCTCTGAGGACGAGAGGACAGGTACTGGAGGGAGGGGAGATCATGGGTTTCTCTGAGGACGAGAGGACAGGTACTGGAGGGAGGGGAGATCATGGGTTTCTCTGAGGACGAGAGGACAGGTACTGGAGGGAGGGGAGATCATGGGTTTCTCTGAGGACGAGCGGACAGGTACTGGAGGGAGGGGAGATCATGGGTTTCTCTGAGGACCAGAGGACAGGTACTGGAGGGAGGGGAGATCATGGGTTTCTCTGAGGACCAGAGGACAGGTACTGGAGGGAGGGGAGATCATGCGTTTCTTTGAGGACCAGAGGACAGGTACTGGAGGGAGTAGAGATCATGGGTTTCTCTGAGGACCAGAGGACAGGTACTGGAGGGAGGGGAGATCATGGGTTTCTCTGAGGACCAGAGGACAGGTACTGGAGGAAAGGGGAGGGCTGTCTCTGAGGACGAGAGGACAGGTACTGGAGGAAAGGGGAGGGCTGTCTCTGAGGACGAGAGGACAGATACTGGAGGGAAGAGGAGGGCAGTCTGGCTTTTAGTCTATCATTCTCTTTCACTACCTCACTTTGTCTTTCTCTGAACATCTGTCGTTCTCTCGCTCTCACTCTATCTCTCTATCTCTCTTGAGGACGAGGGGATGGGTAGGGCTGTCTCTCTTTCTGTTGTCTCTCTCAGTGATGTCTGTCTCTCTCTCCCCTCCCACTCTCCTCTCACCCCTTCTCCTCTCCTCTCCTCTCTCTAGGCATGATGAAGGTGGTCTCCACTGTGCTCCAGCTGGGGAACATTAAGTTCAACAAGGAGAGGAACAATGAGCAGGCCACCATGCCCGACAACACAGGTGATACATGACATCACACAGGTAGTAACACAGGTGAAACATGACATCACACAGGTAGTAACCACACAGGTGAGACATGACATCACACAGGTAGGAGCAACACAGGTTAGACATTACATCATAAAGGTAGGGGCAACACAGGTGAGACATGACATCACACAGCTAGGAGCAACACAGGTTATACATTACATCATAAAGGTAGGAGAAACACAGGTGGAATATGACATCACACAGGTAGGAGAAACACAGGTGTGACATGACATCACACAGGTAGGAGAAACACAGGTGGAATATGACATCACACAGATAGGAGAAACACAGGTGAGACATGACATCACAAAGGTATTAGCAACACAGGTGTGACATGACATCACACAGGTAGAAGAAACACAGGTGTGACATGACATCACACAGATAGGAGAAACACAGGTGGAATATGACATCACACAGGTAGGAGAAACAAAGATGGAATATGACATCACACAGCTAGGAGCAACACAGGTTAGACATTACATCATAAAGGTAGGAGCAACACAGGTGTGACATGACATCACACAGGTAGGAGAAACACAGGTGGAATATGACATCACACAGGTAGGAGAAACACAGGTGGAATATGACATCACACAGGTAGGGGCAACACAGGTGTGACATGACATCACAAAGGTAGGAGCAACACAGGTGGAATATGACATCACACAGGTAGGAGAAACACAGGTGTGACATGACATCACACAGGTAGGAGAAACACAGGCGGAATATGACATCACACAGGTAGGAGAAACACAGGTGGAATATGACATCACACAGGTAGGAGCAACACAGGTGTGACATGACATCACAAAGGTAGGAGCAACACAGGTGGAATATGACATCACACAGGTAGGAGAAACACAGGTGTGACATGACATCACACAGGTAGGAGAAACACAGGTGTAACATGACATCACAAAGGTAGGAGCAACACAGGTGAGACATGACATCACACAGGTAGTAACCACACAGGTGAGACATGACATCACACAGGTAGTAACCACACAGGTGAGACATGACATCACACAGGTAGTAACCACACAGGTGAGACATGAAATCATACAGGTAGGAGAAACACAGGTGAGACATGACATGACACAGGTAGTAACAACATAGGTGAGACATGACATCACACAGGTAGGAGCAACACAGGTGGGACATTACATCATAATGGTAGGAGAAACACAGGTGAGACATGACATCACACAGGTAGGAGCAACACCGATAGCAACAGAGTTTGTTCACAGTAACGCAGGCTTGAAAATACAGTTTACATTTAGCACAGATAACACAGAGAGGAATCACAGGTAAGAAAGACAACAGGTAACATACCACTAACACAGGTAAGAAAGATAACAGGTAACATACCACTAACACAGGTAAGAAAGACAACAGGTAACATACAGTACGACTAATCTCTCTCTCTCTCTCTCTCTCTCTCTCTCTCCCCCTCCCATCTCTCTCTCTTGCCTCCCTTCCTCCCCCTCTCTTCTCTCTCTCTCTCTCTTTCTCCCCCCTCTCTCTCTCTTGCCTCCCTTCCTCCCCTCTCTTCTCTCTCTCTCTCTTTCTCCCCCCTCCCCCTCTCTCTCTCTTGCCTCCCTTCCTCCCCCTCTCTTCTCTCTCTTTCTCCCCCCTCCCCCTCTCTCTCTCTTGCCTCCCTTCCTCCCCCTCTCTTCTCTTTCTCTCTTCAGCGGCTCAGAAAGTGTGCCACCTGCAGGGTATCAACGTGACAGACTTCACCCGTTCCGTCCTCACCCCCCGTATCAAGGTGGGCAGAGAGGTGGTGCAGAAGGCTCAGACCAAGGAGCAGGTACTCTTCTATTCTACTCTATTCTATTATTTTATTCAGTATTATATTATACGCCATTCTACTCTATTATATTCTACTCAATTCTACTCTACTCTATTCCACTCTACTTTATTCTAATCTATTATATTATACTCTATTCTACTCTATTATGTTCTATTCTACTCTATTCTACTCTATTATGTTCTATTCTACTCTATTCTACTCTATTTTGTTTTATTCTACTCTATTATGTTTTATTCTACTCTATTCTATTAAACTCTTTTCTATTGTACTCTATTATATTCTACTCTATTGTTCTCTATTCTACTCTATTATGTTTTATTCTATTCTACTCTATTCTATTTGACTCAATTATATTCTGCTCTATTCTATTCTACTCTATTCTATTATCTTCTATTCTACTATTTTATATTATACTATCTTCTATTCTACTCTATTCTACTATCTTCTTTTCTACTATCTTCTATTCTACTATCTTCTATTCTACTATTTTATATTATACTATCTTCTATTCTACTCTATTCTACTATCTTCTATTCTACTATCTTCTATTCTACTATCTTCTATTCTACTATTTTCTATTCTACTATCTTCTATTCTATTATATTCAATTCTACTCTATTCTACTCTACTCGGTTCTACTTTGTTATATTTTACTCTATTATATTCTACTCTACTCTATTCTACTCTACTCTATTCAACTCTACTCTATTCAACTCTACTCTATTCAATTCTATTCTGCTCTATTCTACTGTATTCTACTCTATTCTACTCTATTCTATGCTACTATATTCTGTTACTTTATTCTATTCATCTCTACTCTATTCTATTATATTCTACTCTGCTCTACTCTATTATATTAAATTCTACTTTATTCTATTAATCTCTACTCTATTATATTCTATTCTATTCTACTCTGCTCTACTCTATTATATTAAATTCTACTTTAGTCTATTCTACTCGGTTCTACTTTGTTATATTTTGCTCTATGTTAAACTCTACTCTATTCAACTCTACTCTGTTCTACTCGACTCTATTCAACTCTACTCTGTTCTACTCTATTCTATTCTATTCAACTCTACTCTGTTCTACTCTATTCTATTCAACTCGACTCTATTCAACTCTACTCTATTCAACTCTACTCAATTTACTATATTCTATTCTGCTCTATTCTACTGTTTTCTACTCTACTCTGTATTTTACTCTATTCTATTCTACTATATTCTATTCGACTATTCTTTTCTGTTCTACTTTATTATGTTGTATTATGCTCTGTTCTATTCAACTATAGTATATTCTGCTCTATTCTATTCTCCTTTATTCTACTCTATTATATTCAACTCTAAACTACTGTAATCTACCCAATTCTATTCAACTCTACTCTATTCTATTCAACTCTACTCAACTCAACTCTGTTTTACTCCATTCTATTATGTTCTCCTCTATTCTATTGTACTCTATTCTACTCTACTTTATTCTGTTATATTCTATTCTACTATATATATATACACTACTCTAATCTACTCTATTCTATTAAACTCCCTTCTCTTTAATCAACTCTATTATGTTCTACTCTAGTCTTCACTACTCTATTCTACTCTGTTCTACTCTATGTTTTACTACTCTATTCTACTCTATTCTACTCTGTTCAACTCTATTCTACTCTGTTCTACTCTAGTCTTCTCTACTCTATTCTACTCTATTCTACTCTGTTCTACTCTATTATGTTCTATTATGTTCTACTCTAGTCTTCACTACTATATTCTACTCTGTTCTACTCTGTTCTACTCTAGTCTTCTCTACTATATTCTACTCTGTTCTACTCTAGTCTTCTCTACTATATTCTACTCTGTTCTACTCTGTTCTACTCTAGTCTTCTCTACTATATTCTACTCTGTTCTACTCTGTTCTACTCTAGTCTTCTCTACTATATTCTACTCTGTTCTACTCTAGTCTTCTCTACTATATTCTACTCTGTTCTACTCTGTTCTACTCTAGTCTTCTCTACTATATTCTACTCTGTTCTACTCTGTTCTACTCTAGTCTTCTCTACTATATTCTACTCTGTTCTACTCTGTTCTACTCTAGTCTTCTCTACTATATTCTACTCTGTTCTACTCTGTTCTACTCTAGTCTTCTCTACTATATTCTACTCTGTTCTACTCTGTTCTACTCTAGTCTTCTCTACTATATTCTACTCTGTTCTACTCTGTTCTACTCTAGTCTTCTCTACTATATTCTACTCTGTTCTACTCTAGTCTTCTCTACTATATTCTACTCTATTCTACTCTGTTCTACTCTAGTCTTCACTACTCTGTTCTACTCTGTTCTACTCTAGTCTTCACTACTCTATTCTACTCTGTTCTACTCTGTTCTACTCTAGTCTTCACTACTCTATTCTACTCTGTTCTACTCTGTTCTACTCTAGTCTTCACTACTCTGTTCTACTCTATGTTTTACTACTCTATGTTCTATTATGTTCTACCCTATTCTACTCTGTTCTATTCAACTCTACACTATTCTAATCTACTCTATTTAACTCTACTCTATTCAACTCTAGTCTATTATATTCTACTCTATTCTAATATATTATATTCTACTCTATTATATTCTACTCTATTATATTCTACACTATTCTATTCTACTCTATTCTAATCTACTCCATTTAACTCTACTCTATTCAACTCTAGTCTATTATATTCTACTCTATTCTAATCTACTCTATTTAACTCTAGTCTATTATATTATATTCTACTCTATTCTAATCTATTATATTCTAATCTATTATATTCTAATCTACTCTATTCTACTCTAATCTATTATATTCTAATCTACTCTATTCTACTCTAATCTATTATATTCTACTCTATTCTAATATACTCTATTATATTCTACTCTATTCTACTCTAATCTATTATATTCTACTCTATTCTAATATACTCTATTATATTCTACTCTATTCTACTCTAATCTATTATATTCTACTCTATTCTAATCTATTATATTCTACTGTATTATATTCTAATCTGTTATATTCTACTCTATTCTACCCTACTCTAGTCTAATCTACTCTATTTAACTCTACACTACTCAACTCAACTCTAATCTATTATATTCTACTCTATTCTACCCTACTCTAGTCTAATCTACTCTATTTAACTCTACACTACTCAACTCAACTCTAATCTATTATATTCTACTCTATTCTACCCTACTCTAGTCTAATCTACTCTATTTAACTCTACACTACTCAACTCAACTCTAATCTATTACATTCTACTCTATTCAACTCTATTATATTATTATCTAGTCTATTGTATTCTACTCTATTCTATTCTAGATTCAACTTAATTGTACAATACCTTCCTCTCACATGTTCAGTTAAAAGTTTAATCTTATTTTCAACGAAGACCTGGCAACATATAATGTATCTGAAGCCATAAGTAGTTATAGTACATAGCCCTTCTCTAGGAGAAGCTTTAGTCAGAGACAGGGCTGTACATGGAGGCAGACAAGATGACGGTTCACACACTCACTGTCTCTCTCTCTCTTTCTCCCCCTCCCTATCTCCTTTTCCCCCTCCCTCTCTCCTTCTCCCCCTCCCTCTCTCCTTCTCCCTCTCCCTCTCTCCCTCTCTCCTTCTCCCCCTCCCTCTCTCCTTCTCCCCCTCACTCTCTCCCTCCCTCTCCCTCTCCCACAGGCTGACTTTGCCATCGAGGCCCTAGCGAAGGCCATGTATGAGCGGTTGTTCAGGTGGATCCTGGCCAGGGTGAATAAGACTCTGGATAAGGCCAAACGTAAAGGAGCATCATTCCTGGGGATCCTAGACATCGCTGGCTTTGAAATCTTTGAGGTGAGATTGAGGAGCATCCTCTTTAAATTGACAGAGAAAGGAATTCCTGCAGGGGTCCCGTGAGGCGAGTTGGTAGCTCATGGAGCATCGCAACGCCAAGGTTGTGGGTTCGATTCCCATGGAGGACCGGTAAAATAAAATTATGCACCCCCAACTGTAATTCACTCGGGATTCGAGCATCTGCTATATTACTGAAATTTAAACCATTTAAAATGGGTAAACTTAGCGATTTGGGAGCCCCATCTACCTCCCAAAAGGGACATTTTCCCCAGAACATTTCCTACTATGATTATTATTATCCCACAATTAAAAACACCCCCTACGGAACCTAGTCAAAGTAGTGCACTAAATAGGGAATAGGATGTCATGTGGGATTCAGGCCTGATGTGCAGGACTATGAGGTGAGCAGTACCTCTCTGTTCACATCCATCTCTCCCATCTCCTTCTCCTCAGGAACTACCAGGGTACTGTAGCTCTGTGTAAACCACTATGTACCTTCTCCTCAGGAACTACCACAGTACTGTAGCTCTGTGTAAACCACTATGTACCTTCTCCTCAGGAACTACCAGGGTACTGTAGCTCTGTGTAAACCACTATGTTCCTTCTCCTTCTCCTCAGGGACTACCACGGTACTGTAGCTCTGTGTAAACCACTATGTACCTTCTCCTCAGGGACTACCACGGTACTG
Source organism: Oncorhynchus mykiss (assembly GCF_057628025.1). NCBI lineage: Eukaryota > Metazoa > Chordata > Actinopteri > Salmoniformes > Salmonidae > Oncorhynchus > Oncorhynchus mykiss. The sequence goes on along the minus strand of NC_143034.1, from coordinate 76,867,521 downwards.
TAGCTCTGTGTAAACCACTATGTACCTTCTCCTCAGGGACTACCACGGTACTGTAGCTCTGTGTAAACCACTATGTACCTTCTCCTCAGGAACTACCAGGGTACTGTAGCTCTGTGTAAACCACTATGTACCTTCTCCTCAGGAACTACCACGGTACTGTAGCTCTGTGTAAACCACTATGTACCTTCTCCTCAGGACAACTCGTTTGAGCAGCTGTGCATCAACTACACCAACGAGCGTCTGCAGCAGCTGTTCAACCACACCATGTTCATCCTGGAGCAGGAGGAGTACAAGAGAGAGGGGATCGACTGGGCCTTCATAGACTTCGGCCTGGACCTGCAGCCCTGCATCGAGCTCATCGAGAGACCGGTAACACACACACACACACACAGCGACACACACATACTGTACACATTGGACCTACAGCAATGCACACACGGATGGGTGCTGGTTCCCTAAAGCTAACCCTCCCCCCACCCTTCTAGAACAATCATCCAGGTATCTTGGCTCTGTTGGATGAGGAGTGCTGGTTCCCTAAAGCTGGCCCTCCCCCCACCCTTCTAGAACAATCCTCCAGGTATCTTGGCTCTGTTGGATGAGGAGTGCTGGTTCCCTAAAGCTGACCCTCCCCCCACCCTTCTAGAACAATCCTCCAGGTATCTTGGCTCTGTTGGATGAGGAGTGCTGGTTCCCTAAAGCTAACCCTCCCCCCACCCTTCTAGAACAATCCTCCAGGTATCTTGGCTCTGTTGGATGAGGAGTGCTGGTTCCCTAAAGCTGACCCTCCCCCCACCCTTCTAGAACAATCCTCCAGGTATCTTGGCTCTGTTGGATGAGGAGTGCTGGTTCCCTAAAGCTGACCCTCCCCCCACCCTTCTAGAACAATCCTCCAGGTATCTTGGCTCTGTTGGATGAGGAGTGCTGGTTCCCTAAAGCTAACCCTCCCCCCACCCTTCTAGAACAATCCTCCAGGTATCTTGGCTCTGTTGGATGAGGAGTGCTGGTTCCCTAAAGCTGACCCTCCCCCCACCCTTCTAGAACAATCCTCCAGGTATCTTGGCTCTGTTGGATGAGGAGTGCTGGTTCCCTAAAGCTAACCCTCCCCCCACCCTTCTAGAACAATCCTCCAGGTATCTTGGCTCTGTTGGATGAGGAGTGCTGGTTCCCTAAAGCTAACCCTCCTCCCATCCTTCTAGAACAATCCTCCAGGTATCTTGGCTCTGTTGGATGAGGAGTGCTGGTTCCCTAAAGCCACAGACTTGTCCTTCGTTGAGAAGCTGATGAACACACACACGTCCCACTGCAAGTTCTCCAAACCCAAATCACTCAAAGACAAGACTGCCTTCTCTGTTCTTCACTAGGCTGGCAAGGTGAGATGATATATTTCTGTCTGAAGAGGTCTTCACTATGCTGGCAGGGTGAGATGATATATTTCTGTCTGAAGAGTTCTTCACTAGGCCGGCAGGGTGAGATGAGATTATATATTTCTGTCTGAAGAGGTCTTCACTAGGCTGGCATGGTGAGATTATATATTTCTGTCTGAAGAGTTCTTCACTAGGCCGGCATGGTGAGATTATATATTTCTGTCTGAAGAGGTCTTCACTAGGCTGGCAGGGTGAGATGAGATTATATATTTCTGTCTGAAGAGGTCTTCACTAGGCCGGCAGGGTGAGATGAGATTATATATTTCTGTCTGAAGAGGTCTTCACTAGGCTGGCATGGTGAGATTATATATTTCTGTCTGAAGAGTTCTCCACTACTCAGGCATGGTTGTGTTGTGGTTGTGGTTGTGTTGTGGTTGTGTTATACAGTAGGTGGACTACAATGGGGCCAGTTGACTGACGGAGAACATGGTTGTGTTGTGGTTGTGGTTATGTTGTGATGTTGTGTTGTGGTTGTGTTATACAGTAGGTGGACTACAACAGTGCCAGCTGGCTGACGGAGAACATGGTTGTGTTGTGGTTGTGGTTATGTTGTGATGGCATTGTGGTTGTGTTATGGTTGTGTTGTGGTTGTGGTTGTGTTGTGGTTGTGTTATAGGTGGACTACAACAGGGACAGCTGACTGACGGAGAACATGGTTGTGTTGTGGTTGTGGGAATGTTGTGGTTGTGTTATGGTTGTGTTGTGGTTGTGGATATGTTGTGGTTATGTTGTGGTTGTGTTGTGGTTGTATTGTGGTTGTGTTGTGGTTGTGTTGTGGTTGTATTGTGGTTATGTTGTGGTTGTGTTGTGGTTGTATTGTGGTTGTGTTGTGGTTATGTTGTGGTTGTGTTATGGTTGTATTGTGGTTGTGTTATGGTTGTGTTGTGGTTGTGGTTGTGTTATAGGTGGACTACAATGGGGACAGCTGACTGACGGAGAACATGGTTGTGTTGTGGTTGTGGTTATGTTGTGGTTATGTTGTGGTTGTATTGTGGTTGTATTGTGGTTGTGGATATGTTGTGGTTATGTTGTGGTTGTGTTGTGGTTGTATTGTGGTTGTGTTGTGGTTGTGTTGTGGTTGTGTTGTGGTTGTATTGTGGTTGTGTTGTGGTTGTATTGTGGTTGTATTGTGGTTGTGTTGTGGTTGTATTGTGGTTGTGTTGTGGTTGTATTGTGGTTGTGTTGTGGTTGTATTGTGGTTGTGTTATGGTTCTAGTGTGGTTGTGTTATAGGTGGACTACAACGGGGCCAACTGGCTGACTAAGAACATGGACCCTCTGAATGACAACGTGACGGCTCTCCTCAACAACTCATCCAACCCCTTCATACAGGACCTCTGGAAGGATGGTGAGCCACAGGAAGCGTCCCAAAATTGCACACTGTTCCCAATGTGGTACACTACGTTAGACCAGGCCCCATAGCACTTTGGTCAAAAGTGGTGCACTGTATAAAAGGAATAGGGTCCTATTTAGGATGCAAGCACAGTTGGTCTACTACCTATTCACTTTACTGTACTCCCACCAGTATACATGTGTTGTCTATTACCTATTCACTTTACTGTACTCCTATCAGTAGACGTGTTGTTACTGAACTCCTATCAGTATTCATCAGTATTCTACTGTCTCTCCTTCTTGTCTGTCACCTGTTCTTCTCTCTCTCTCCCTCTCTCTCTTTCATCTCCTCCTCTTTCTCCCTCCCTCTTTCATCTCCTCCTCTTTCTCCCTCCCTCTCACCTTTCCCCCCCCTAGCTTTTCTTCTCAGAGATCATGAATAATCCCTGTTCTGTTTCCAGTGGACCATGTGGTGGGTCTGGAGACCATTACCAAGATGTCAGAGAGCTCGGCCCCCAGCGCCACCAAGTCTAAGAAGGGCATGTTCAGGACAGTGGGTCAGCTCTACAAGGAATCCCTGGGCAAACTGATGACCACGTTGAACAACACACAGCCCAACTTCATACGCTGTATCATCCCCAACCACGAGAAGAGGGTAAGACACTATCCCCCTACCCAAAACACTTACAGCTATTTCTATACGTTTCCTCAATTCATCTCCCCTCTCTCTCTCTCCCTCATTCTTCCTGTGTGTGTGTGTAGGCAGGGAAGCTGGATGCTAACCTGGTTCTGGAACAGTTGAGGTGTAACGGGGTTCTGGAAGGGATTCGTATCTGCAGACAGGGCTTCCCCAACCGCATCGTGTTCCAAGAGTTCCGACAACGGTGAGGAACGTTCTAACACCAACGTTAAGGAACCACGACTGTGTCTGTGTAGTTAACACATAAAACAACGTGTTCTCTTCCTTCTGTCTTCCTCTCTTTCTTCCTCTTCTTCCTCTTCCTGTTCCTCTTCTTGTAGCTATGAGATCCTAGCAGCCAACTGCATCCCAAAGGGTTTCATGGACGGGAAGCAGGCTTGTCAACTAATGGTGATTTCATCTAACTGAAACTGAGTGGATCTAACTGAAAACGTCTGAGTTGATCTAACTGAAACGTCTGAGTTGATCTAACTGAAAATGTCTGAGTTGATCTAGCTGAAAACGTCTGAGTTGATCTAACTGAAATGTCTGAGTTGATCTAACTGAAAACGTCTGAGTTGATCTAACTGAAATGTCTGAGTTGATCTAACTGAAAACGTCTGAGTTGATCTAACTGAAACGTCTGAGTGGATCTAACTGAAACGTCTGAGTTGATCTAACTGAAAACGTCTGAGTGGATCTAACTGAAAGGTCTGAGTTGATCTAACTGAAAACGTCTGAGTTGATCTAACTGAAATGTCTGAGTTGATCTAACTGAAAACGTCTGAGTTGATCTAACTGAAACGTCTGAGTGGATCTAACTGAAAGGTCTGAGTTGATCTAACTGATACGTCTGAGTTGATCTAACTGAAAACGTCTGAGTTGATCTAACTGAAATTGTCTGAGTTAGATCTAACTGAAAACGTCTGAGTTGATCTAACTGAAAACGTCTGAGTTGATCTAACTGAAAACGTCTGAGTTGATCTAACTGAAAACGTCTGAGTTGATCTAACTGAAATTGTCTGAGTTAGATCTAACTGAAAACGTCTGAGTTGATCTAACTGAAACGTCTGAGTTGATCTAACTGAAAACGTCTGAGTTGATCTAACTGAAATTGTCTGAGTTAGATCTAACTGAAAACGTCTGAGTTGATCTAACTGAAAGGTCTGAGTTGATCTAACTGAAAGGTCTGAGTTGATCTAACTGATACAGTCACTGAGCCTAGAAACCTTTTGGCACATTTGAACCTGCACTTTTTAGAAAACCTAAAGTTGAGCAATGAACTAAATAGGACAAATGTTTCTACCTTAGTTCTGGATAAGTAAAGAGTTATTCTAAAGGGACCTTTGTGTTGAAACGTGTCATGATAAAGGTGTCATGATAAAAGTGCCATGATAAAGGTGCCATGATAAAGGTGTCATGATAACGGTGTCATGATAAAGGTGCCACGATAAAGGTGTTATGACTTCCTCTCCAGATGAAGCACCTGGACCTGGACCCTAATCTGTTCCGTATTGGTCAGAGTAAGATGTTCTTCAGAACAGGAGTGTTAGCCCAGCTGGAGGAGGAGAGGGACCTTAAACTGACCGTGGTCATCATCGCCTTCCAGGCCCACGCTAGGAGCTTCCTGTCGCGCCGGTTAGTGTAACAGTGTTGTTTCCAGCCTGGGTTCCCCACACCGGGACCCTCACATTGACACATTACACCCGTGAGGTAGCGTTGCCAGTAGGTTAGTGTAACAGTGTTGTTTCCAGCCTGGGCTCCCCACACCGGGACCCTCACATCGACACATTACACCCGTGAGGTAGCGTTGCCAGTCGCGCCCACAGCAGCATGATAGCAGACACACTCTGATGTGACTTCTGTCCACAGAGCGTTTAGTAAGCGTCAGGCCCAGCTGACTGCTATGAAGGTGATTCAGAGGAACTGTGCCGTCTACCTGGTCCTGAAGAACTGGCAGTGGTGGAGGCTGTTCACCAAGGTACACATCACACACACACACACACACACACATCACACACATCACACATCACACATCACACACACATCTCACACACACACATACACCCACACACACACACACACACACATGTTGATGTTCTGCCACATCCATCACTTGTTGAGTATATCATAGTTTTGATTGGTTGATTTGTTTTGATATCTCGGCTCTTATGTAAACATTGATTGGTCGTCCCGCAGGTGAAGCCCCTCCTCCAGGTGACACGACAGGAAGAAGAAATGGGTCAGAAGGAGGAGGAGCTGAAGTCTGCCAAGGATCTGGCTCAGAAGAGCCAGGTGGAACTGAAGGAAATCTCCCAGAAACACACACAGGTGAAGTGGAGACACACACACACACACACACACACAAACACACACATGAAGTGGAGACACACACACACACACACATGAAGTGGAGACACACACACACACACACACATGAAGTGGAGACACACACACACACACACAGGTGAAGTGGAGACACACACACACACACACACACACACACACACATGAAGTGGAGACACACACACACACACACATGAAGTGGAGACACACAAACACACACAGGTGAAGTGGAGACACACACACACAGGTAAGGCAGAGACACACACAGGTAAGGCAGAGACACACACACACACACATACAAGTGAGGTAGAGACACACACACACACACATACAGGTGAGGTGGAGACACACACACACACAGGTGAGGTGGAGACACTCACACACTCTCTCTCTCTCTAGGTAGTAGAGGAGCGAGCTAAACTGGAGCAGAAGCTTCAGGCAGAGACAGAGTTGTATGCTGAGGCAGAGGAGATGAGGGTTCGTCTGGAGGTCAAGAAGCAGGAGCTGGAGGAGGTGCTCCATGAGATGGAGTCGCGGCTGGAGGAGGAGGAGGAGAGAGCCACACAGCTGCAGCAGGAGAGGAAGGACATGCAGCAGCAACTACAGGTGGGCAGATCCAAAATGGCTACCGAGCGATGACCTTTTCAACTCTGGTATATCAGTGATGAGTCAAAATTGACAAAAATCAGAAACTTTGGCATGAAATGCTAATATGGATATTACCGGGTTCATTGACTTCCTTTGGTTTCTGGTTGGGAAATGCTGAAGTTAGGGGATGGTGGATTTACTGCACTCTGCCCTTATCCATAGACTGGTATAGATGTAAGGTCCTGTTGTGGGTCATATGGCCCTGTTGTGGATCATGTGGAGGCCCTGTTGTGGGTCAGGTGGAGGTCTTGTTGTGGGTCAGGTTAAGGAGGCCCTGTTGTGGGTCAGGTTAAGGAGGCCCTGTTGTGGGTCAGGTGAAGGCCCTGTTGTGGGTCAGGTTAAGGAGGCCCTGTTGTGGGTCAGGTTAAGGAGGCCCTGTTGTGGGTCAGGTGAAGGCCCTGTTGTGGGTCAGGTGAAGGCCCTGTTGTGGGTCAGGTGGAGGTCTTGTTGTGGGTCAGGTTAAGGAGGCCCTGTTGTGGATCATGTGGAGGCCCTGTTGTGGGTCAGGTGGAGGTCTTGTTGTGGGTCAGGTTAAGGAGGCCCTGTTGTGAGTCAGGTTAAGGAGGCCCTGTTGTGGGTCAGGTTAAGGCCATGTTGTGGGTCAGGTGAAGGCCCTGTTGTGGGTCAGGTTAAGGAGGCCCTGTTGTGGGTCAGGTTAAGGAGGCCCTGTTGTGGGTCAGGTGAAGGCCCTGTTGTGGGTCAGGTGGAGGTCTTGTTGTGGGTCAGGTTAAGGAGGCCCTGTTGTGGATCATGTGGAGGTCTTGTTGTGGGTCAGGTTAAGGAGGCCCTGTTGTGGGTCAGGTTAAGGAGGCCCTGTTGTGGGTCAGGTTAAGGAGGCCCTGTTGTGGGTCAGGTGAAGGCCCTGTTGTGGGTCAGGTGAAGGCCTTGTTGTGGGTCAGGTGGAGGTCTTGTTGTGGGTCAGGTTAAGGAGGCCCTGTTGTGGGTCAGGTGGAGGCTCTGTTGTGGGTCAGGTGGAGGCTCCGTTGTGGGTCAGGTGGAGGTCATGTTGTGGGTCAGGTGGAGGCCCTGTTGTGGGTCAGGTAGAGGTCTTGTTGTGGGTCAGGTGAAGGAGGCCCTGTTGTGGGTCAGGTGAAGGAGGCCCTGTTGTGGGTCAGGTGAAGTAGGCCCAGTTGTGGGTCAGGTGGAGGTCCTGTTGTTGGTCATATGGCCCTGTTGTGGGTCAGGTGGAGGCCCTGTTGTGGGTCAAGTGGAGGTCCTGTTGTGGGTCAGGTGGAGGTCTTGTTGTGGGTCAGTTTAAGGACGCCCTGTTGTGGGTAGGGTGGAGGCTCTGTTGTGGGTCAGGTGGATGCTCTGTTGTGGGTCAGGTGGAGGTCATGTTGTGGGTCAGGTGGCCCTGTTGTGGATCATGTGGAGGCCCTGTTGTGGGTCAGGTGGAGGTCTTGTTGTGGGTCAGGTTAAGGAGGCCCTGTTGTGGGTCAGGTTAAGGAGGCCCTGTTGTGGGTCAGGTGAAGGCCCTGTTGTGGGTCAGGTTAAGGAGGCCCTGTTGTGGGTCAGGTTAAGGAGGCCCTGTTGTGGGTCAGGTGAAGGCCCTGTTGTGGGTCAGGTGAAGGCCCTGTTGTGGGTCAGGTGGAGGTCTTGTTGTGGGTCAGGTTAAGGAGGCCCTGTTGTGGATCATGTGGAGGCCCTGTTGTGGGTCAGGTGGAGGTCTTGTTGTGGGTCAGGTTAAGGAGGCCCTGTTGTGAGTCAGGTTAAGGAGGCCCTGTTGTGGGTCAGGTTAAGGCCCTGTTGTGGGTCAGGTGAAGGCCCTGTTGTGGGTCAGGTTAAGGAGGCCCTGTTGTGGGTCAGGTTAAGGAGGCCCTGTTGTGGGTCAGGTGAAGGCCCTGTTGTGGGTCAGGTGGAGGTCTTGTTGTGGGTCAGGTTAAGGAGGCCCTGTTGTGGATCATGTGGAGGTCTTGTTGTGGGTCAGGTTAAGGAGGCCCTGTTGTGGGTCAGGTTAAGGAGGCCCTGTTGTGGGTCAGGTTAAGGAGGCCCTGTTGTGGGTCAGGTGAAGGCCCTGTTGTGGGTCAGGTGAAGGCCTTGTTGTGGGTCAGGTGGAGGTCTTGTTGTGGGTCAGGTGAAGGAGGCCCTGTTGTGGGTCAGGTGAAGGAGGCCCTGTTGTGGGTCAGGTGAAGTAGGCCCAGTTGTGGGTCAGGTGGAGGTCCTGTTGTTGGTCAGGTGAAGGCCATGTTGTGGGTCAGGTGGAGGCCCTGTTGTGGGTCAGGTAGAGGTCTTGTTGTGGGTCAGGTGAAGGCCATGTTGTGGGTCAGGTGGAGGCCCTGTTGTGGGTCAGGTAGAGGTCTTGTTGTGGGTCAGGTGAAGGAGGCCCTGTTGTGGGTCAGGTGAAGGAGGCCCTGTTGTGGGTCAGGTGAAGTAGGCCCAGTTGTGGGTCAGGTGGAGGTCCTGTTGTTGGTCATATGGCCCTGTTGTGGGTCAGGTGGAGGCCCTGTTGTGGGTCAAGTGGAGGTCCTGTTGTGGGTCAGGTGGAGGTCTTGTTGTGGGTCAGTTTAAGGACGCCCTGTTGTGGGTAGGGTGGAGGCTCTGTTGTGGGTCAGGTGGATGCTCTGTTGTGGGTCAGGTGGAGGCCCTGTTGTGGGTCAGGTAGAGGTCTTGTTGTGGGTCAGGTGAAGGAGGCCCTGTTGTGGGTCAGGTGAAGGAGGCCCTGTTGTGGGTCAGGTGAAGGAGGCCCTGTTGTGGGTCAGGTGAAGGAGGCCCAGTTGTGGGTCAGGTGGAGGTCCTGTTGTGGGTCATATGAACCTGTTGTGGGTCAGGTGAAGGCCCTGTTTTGGGTCAGGTGAAGGAGGCCCTTTTGTGGGTTAGGTGGAGGTCCTGTTGTGGATCAGGTGGAGGTCCTGTTGTGGGTCAGGTGAAGGAGGCCCTGTTGTGGGTCAGGTGAAGGAGGCCCTGTTGTGGGTCATGTGGAGGCCCTGTTGTGGGTCAGGCGGAGACCCTGTTGTGGGTCAGGCGGAGGCCCTGTTGTGGGTCAGGTGGAGGGCCTGTTGTGGGTCAGGAGGAGGCCCTGTTGTAGGTCAGGTGAAGGAGGCCCCGTTGTGGGTCAGGTGAAGGAGGTCCTGTTGTGGGTCAGGTGAAGTAGGCCCAGTTGTGGGTCAGATGGAGGTCCTGTTGTGGGTCATATGGCCCTGTTGTGGGTCAGGTGGAGGCCCTGTTGTGGGTCAAGTGGAGGTCCTGTTGTGGGTCAGGTGGAGGTCTTGTTGTGGGTCAGGTGAAGGAGGCCCTGTTGTGGGTAGGGTGGAGGCTCTGTTGTGGGTCAGGTGGATGCTCTGTTGTGGGTCAGGTGGAGGCCCTGTTGTGGGTCAGGTGAAGGAGGCCCTGTTGTGGGTCAGGTGAAGGAGGCCCTGTTGTGGGTCAGGTGAAGGAGGCCCTGTTGTGGGTCAGGTGAAGGAGGCCCTGTTGTGGGTCATATGGCCCTGTTGTGGGTCAGGTGGAGGCCCTGTTGTGGGTCAGGTAGAGGTCTTGTTGTGGGTCAGGTGAAGGAGGCCCTGTTGTGGGTCAGGTGAAGGAGGCCCTGTTGTGGGTCAAGTGGAGGCCCTGTTGTGGGTCAGGTGAAGGCCCTGTTGTGGGTCAGGTGATGGAGGCCCTGTTGTGGGTTAGGTGGAGGTCCTGTTGTGGGTCAGGTGAAGGAGGCCCTGTTGTGGGTCAGGTGAAGGAGGCCCTGTTGTGGGTCATATGGCCCTGTTGTGGGTCAGGTGGAGGCCCTGTTGTGGGTCAGGTAGAGGTCTTGTTGTGGGTCAGGTGAAGGAGGCCCTGTTGTGGGTCAGGTGAAGGAGGCCCTGTTGTGGGTCAAGTGGAGGCCCTGTTGTGGGTCAGGTGAAGGCCCTGTTGTGGGTCAGGTGATGGAGGCCCTGTTGTGGGTTAGGTGGAGGTCCTGTTGTGGATCAGGTGGAGGTCCTGTTGTGGGTCAGGTGAAGGAGGCCCTGTTGTGGGTCAGGTGAAGGAGGCCCTGTTGTGGGTCATGTGGAGGCCCTGTTGTGGGTCAGGCGGAGACCCTGTTGTGGGTCAGGCGGAGGCCCTGTTGTGGGTCAGGTGGAGGCCCTGTTGTGGGTCAGGAGGAGGCCCTGTTGTAGGTCAGGTGAAGGAGGCCCCGTTGTGGGTTAGGTGGAGGTCCTGTTGTGGATCAGGTGAAGGCCCTGTTGTGGGTCAGGTGAAGGCCCTGTTGTGGGTCAGGTGAAGGAGGCCCTGTTGTGGGTCAGGTGAAGGAGGCCCTGTTGTGGGTCAGGTGAAGTCCCTGTTGTGGGTCAGGTGAAAGCCCTGTTGTGGGTCAGGTGGAGGTCCTGTTGTGGGTCAGGTGAAGGAGGCCCTGTTGTGGGTCAGGTGAAGGAGGCCCTGTTGTGGGTCATGTGGAGGCCCTGTTGTGGGTCAGGCGGAGACCCTGTTGTGGGTCAGGCGGAGGCCCTGTTGTGGGTCAGTTGGAGGCCCTGTTGTGGGTCAGGAGGAGGCCCTGTTGTAGGTCAAGTGAAGGCCCTGTTGTGGGTCAGGTGGAGGCCCTGTTGTGGGTCAAGTGGAGGTCCTGTTGTGGGTCAGGTGAAGGCCCTGTTGTGGGTGAGGTGAAGGAGGCCCTGTTGTGGGTCAGGTGAAGGAGGCCCTGTTGTGGGTCAGGTGGAGGTCATGTTGTGGGTCAGGTGAAGGAGGCCCCGTTGTGGGTTAGGGGGAGGTCCTGTTGTGGATCAGGTGAAGGCCCTGTTGTGGGTCAGGTGAAGGCCCTGTTGTGGGTCAGGTGAAGGCCCTGTTGTGGGTCAGGTGAAGGCCCTGTTGTGGGTCAGGTGAAGGAGGCCCTGTTGTGGGTCAGGTGAAGGCCCTGTTGTGGGTCAGGTGAAGGCCCTGTTGTGAGTCAGGTGAAGGCCCTGTTGTGGGTCAGGTGGAGGCCCTGTTGTGGGTCAGGTGGAGGCCCTGTTGTTGGTCAGGTGAAGGAGGCCCTGTTGTGGGTCAGGTGAAGGAGGTCCTGTTGTGGGTCAGGTGAAGGAGGTCCTGTTGTGGGTCAGGTGAAGGAGGTCCTGTTGTGGGTCAGGTGGAGGTCCTGTTGTTGGTCAGGTGGGGGCCCTGTTGTGGGTCAGGTGAAGGCCCTGTAGTGGGTCAGGTGAAGGCCCTGTTGTGGGTCAGGTGGAGGTCCTGTTGTGGGTCAGGTGGAGGCCCTGTTGTGGGTCAGGTGGAGGTCCTGTTGTGGGTCAGGTGGAGGCCCTGTTGTGGGTCAGGTGGAGGTCCTGTTGTGGGTCAGGTGGAGGCCTTGTTGTGGATCAGGTGAAGGAGCCCCTGTTGTGGGTCAGGTGAAGGAGGCCCTGTTGTGGGTCAGGTGGAGGTCATGTTGTGGGTCAGGTGAAGGAGGCCCCGTTGTGGGTTAGGTGGAGGTCCTGTTGTGGATCAGGTGAAGGCCCTGCTGTGGGTCAGGTGAAGGCTCTGTTTTGGGTCAGGTGGAGGCCCTGTTGTGGGTCAGGTGGAGGCCCTGTTGTGGGTCAGGTGAAGGCCCTGTTGTGGGTCAGGTGAAGGCCCTGTTGTGAGTCAGGTGAAGGCCCTGTTGTGGGTCAGGTGGAGGCCCTGTTGTGGGTCAGGTGGAGGCCCTGTTGTTGGTCAGGTGAAGGAGGCCCTGTTGTGGGTCAGGTGAAGGAGGTCCTGTTGTGGGTCAGGTGAAGGAGGTCCTGTTGTGGGTCAGGTGAAGGAGGTCCTGTTGTGGGTCAGGTGGAGGTCCTGTTGTTGGTCAGGTGGGGGCCCTGTTGTGGGTCAGGTGAAGGCCCTGTAGTGGGTCAGGTGAAGGCCCTGTTGTGGGTCAGGTGGAGGTCCTGTTGTGGGTCAGGTGGAGGCCCTGTTGTGGGTCAGGTGGAGGTCCTGTTGTGGGTCAGGTGGAGGCCCTGTTGTGGGTCAGGTGGAGGTCCTGTTGTGGGTCAGGTGGAGGCCTTGTTGTGGATCAGGTGAAGGAGCCCCTGTTGTGGGTCAGGTGAAGGAGGCCCTGTTGTGGGTCAGGTGGAGGTCATGTTGTGGGTCAGGTGAAGGAGGCCCCGTTGTGGGTTAGGTGGAGGTCCTGTTGTGGATCAGGTGAAGGCCCTGCTGTGGGTCAGGTGAAGGCTCTGTTGTGGGTCAGGTGAAGGCCCTGTTGTGGGTCAGGTGAAAGCCCTGTTGTGGGTCAGGTGAAGGAGGCCCTGTTGTGGGTCAGGTGAAGTCCCTGTTGTGGGTCAGGTGAAGGCCCTGTTGTGGGTCAGGTGAAGGCCCTGTTGTGGGTCAGGTGGAGGCCCTGTTGTGGGTTAGGTGGAGGCCCTGTTGTGGGTCAGGTGAAGGAGGCCCTGTTGTGGGTCAGGTGAAGGAGGTCCTGTTGTGGGTCAGGTGAAGGAGGTCCTGTTGTGGGTCAGGTGAAGGAGGTCCTGTTGTGGGTCAGGTGGAGGTCCTGTTGTTGGTCAGGTGGGGGCCCTGTTGTGGGTCAGGTGAAGGCCCTGTAGTGGGTCAGGTGAAGGCCCTGTTGTGGGTCAGGTGGAGGTCCTGTTGTGGGTCAGGTGGAGGCCCTGTTGTGGGTCAGGTGGAGGTCCTGTTGTGGGTCAGGTGGAGGCCCTGTTGTGGGTCAGGTGGAGGTCCTGTTGTGGGTCAGGTGGAGGCCTTGTTGTGGATCAGGTGAAGGAGCCCCTGTTGTGGGTCAAGTGAAGGAGGCCCTGTTGTGGGTCAGGTGGAGGTCCTGTTGTTGGTCAGGTGGGGGCCCTGTTGTGGGTCAGGTGAAGGCCCTGTAGTGGGTCAGGTGGAGGTCCTGTTGTGGGTCAGGTGGAGGTCCTGTTGTGGGTCAGGTGGAGGCCCTGTTGTGGGTCAGGTGGAGGTCCTGTTGTGGGTCAGGTGGAGGCCCTGTTGTGGGTCAGGTGGAGGTCCTGTTGTGGGTCAGGTGGAGGCCTTGTTGTGGATCAGGTGAAGGAGCCCCTGTTGTGGGTCAGGTGAAGGAGGCCCTGTTGTGGGTCAGGTGGAGGTCCTGTTGTTGGTCAGGTGGGGGCCCTGTTGTGGGTCAGGTGAAGGCCCTGTAGTGGGTCAGGTGAAGGCCCTGTTGTCGGTCAGGTGGAGGTCCTGTTGTGGGTCAGGTGGAGGCCCTGTTGTGGGTCAGGTGGAGGTCCTGTTGTGGGTCAGGTGGAGGCCCTGTTGTGGGTCAGGTGGAGGTCCTGTTGTGGGTCAGGTGGAGGCCTTGTTGTGGATCAGGTGAAGGAGCCCCTGTTGTGGGTCAGGTGAAGGAGGCCCTGTTGTGGGTCAGGTGGAGGTCATGTTGTGGGTCAGGTGAAGGAGGCCCCGTTGTGGGTTAGGTGGAGGTCCTGTTGTGGATCAGGTGAAGGCCCTGCTGTGGGTCAGGTGAAGGCTCTGTTGTGGGTCAGGTGAAGGAGGCCCTGTTGTGGGTCAGGTGGAGGTCCTGTTGTGGGTCAGGTGAAGGAGGTCCTGTTGTGGGTCAGGTGAAGGCCATGTTGTGGGTCAGGTGGAGGCCCTGTTGTGGGTCAGGTGGAGGCCCTGTTGTGGGTCAGGTGGAGGCCCTGTTGTGGGTCAGGTGAAGGCCCTGTTGTGGGTCAGGTGAAGGCCCTGTTGTGGGTCAGGTGGAGGCCCTGTTGTGGGTCAGGTGAAGGCCCTGTAGTGGGTCAGGTGGAGGTCCTGTTGTGGGTCAGGTGGAGGTCCTGTTGTGGGTCAGGTGGAGGCCCTGTTGTGGGTCAGGTGGAGGTCCTGTTGTGGGTCAGGTGGAGGCCCTGTTGTGGGTCAGGTGGAGGTCCTGTTGTGGGTCAGGTGGAGGCCTTGTTGTGGATCAGGTGAAGGAGCCCCTGTTGTGGGTCAGGTGAAGGAGGCCCTGTTGTGGGTCAGGTGGAGGTCCTGTTGTTGGTCAGGTGGGGGCCCTGTTGTGGGTCAGGTGAAGGCCCTGTAGTGGGTCAGGTGAAGGCCCTGTTGTCGGTCAGGTGGAGGTCCTGTTGTGGGTCAGGTGGAGGCCCTGTTGTGGGTCAGGTGGAGGTCCTGTTGTGGGTCAGGTGGAGGCCCTGTTGTGGGTCAGGTGGAGGTCCTGTTGTGGGTCAGGTGGAGGCCTTGTTGTGGATCAGGTGAAGGAGCCCCTGTTGTGGGTCAGGTGAAGGAGGCCCTGTTGTGGGTCAGGTGGAGGTCATGTTGTGGGTCAGGTGAAGGAGGCCCCGTTGTGGGTTAGGTGGAGGTCCTGTTGTGGATCAGGTGAAGGCCCTGCTGTGGGTCAGGTGAAGGCTCTGTTGTGGGTCAGGTGAAGGAGGCCCTGTTGTGGGTCAGGTGGAGGTCCTGTTGTGGGTCAGGTGAAGGAGGTCCTGTTGTGGGTCAGGTGGAGGTCCTGTTGTGGGTCAGCTGGGGCCCTGTTGTGGGTCAGGTGAAGGCCCTGTAGTGGGTCAGGTGAAGGCCCTGTTGTGGGTCAGGTGGAGGCCCTGTTGTGGGTCAGGTGGAGGCCCTGTTGTGGGTCAGGTGAAGGCCATGTTGTGGGTCAGGTGGAGGCCCTGTTGTGGGTCAGGTGGAGGCCCTGTTGTGGGTCAGGTGGAGGCCCTGTTGTGGGTCAGGTGAAGGCCCTGTTGTGGGTCAGGTGAAGGCCCTGTTGTGGGTCAGGTGGAGGCCCTGTTGTGGGTCAGGTGGAGGCCCTGTTGTGGGTCAGGTGGAGTGACAAAGACCATGTGGGTTGAAACACTGTCATTGTATCACCTAACCTTTATTAAAACATTATATTTGGGAACAGAAAACACACAAACTCTTATCCTATATATTATCGCCCCTCCCTGTCCCTCTCTCTCTCTCCTCTTCATCCCTTTCTCCTCTCTTTGTTTTAGGCCATGGAGGCCCACCTGTCAGAGGAGGAGGACTCTCGTCAGAAGCTGCAGCTGGAGAAGGTGACTGTTGAGGGGAAGGTCAAGAAACTGGAGGAAGACGTTGTCATCATGGAGGACCAGAATAACAAACTACTCAAGGTGTTTTGTTCTCCACCCCTGTCTCAATAAACACCATTCACCCACCTACCCACCCACCGATCTTCCTCCCTGTTCTCCTGTTCCTCAGCAACTTGAGCTGTTGAAGGAGCATGTAGCACTCAGTCCCTGACCCCTCACCTCTGACCTCTGATTAACCTTTCTCCCTGCTGTGTGTTGTTCTTCGGGAGCCTAAGCTGTTGGAGGAGAGAGTAGTACAGTCCCTGACCCCTCACCTCTGAACCCTGACCTTCCTCTCTTTCATCTGTAGAGCGTAAACTGTTGGAGGAGAGAATAGCACAGTCCCTGACCCCTCGCCTCTGAACCCTGACCTTTCTCTCTTTTATCCGTTGTTCTTCAGGAGCGTAAACTGTTGGAGGAGAGAATAGCACAGTCCCTGACCCCTCACCTCTGAACCCTGACCTTTCTCTCTTTTATCCGTTGTTCTTCAGGAGCGTAAACTGTTGGAGGAGAGAATAGCAGACTCCAGCTCTAACCTGGCTGAGGAAGAGGAGAAGTCTAAGAACCTGACCAAGTTGAAGAACAAACATGAGTCTATGATCTCAGACCTGGAGGGTGAGTTACTCACCTCTGACCTCTAACCCCTGACCTCTCACCCCTGGCATCAATCAGTCAGTCAGTAATCAGCCAATTATCTGTCTTTCATTTAGACCTTAATTGGTTGAATCTGGTGTGTTAGGACTGGGATAAAGCTGAACAAAGCTTACACACTCTCCAAGAATGTATCAGTCTACCTCTGCTATAGATGGTGATGATGACGATGATGTTTCCGATTTCTCCTCCT